>NC_090256.1:19900600-19918100 GCF_037325665.1 Littorina saxatilis
ATAGAAAAATCTTTTTTTTTTCTTCTTCTTTTTTTTTTTTTTTCGGGGGGGGGGGCACGTGCCCCCTGTGCCCCCCCCCCCCCTCGTCCGCCCCTGGACTCAGTGCAACGTGACGAGCAATTTTTGTTTTTGGAATGCCGCAGTGGTTCGATTGCCCTAGCCAAGCAGACGACATAAACCCCGCTCAGCAAACTAACATCAGTGTTGGGCAAATGTGAACGAAAAAACAATGGGGATATAATACGTGTAGGGTTCAGAGCATTCTTACCGTTCATATTTAGTACCAGACTCCCCGATGAGTGAAGATACCACACGAGAAACATGCCACATTTATTTTGAAAATGTGCTAACCGTCGACCTTGGGGGTTAGCCAATTCAAGGGGAGTCACTCTGCACAGTCAATCCGTCGAAGCTCGACTAGAGGTTTCGAACCGCAAATAACTAAGAACACAGTCCTTTCTCCGAGTTCAAATGAGGTCTCTCTGAAAGATCATCACTGTTTAGCTTAACGCTAAACTGGAATTTACCAACAGAAATTAAAACAAGAGTTTGCGTGTGATGAAAGCACGACACACTTGAGACAGCCCACACAAAACTGAGTAGATCTTCTACGACCTGACCACACAGTAATTATGCCTATTCAAATGCGCGTTGCAAAATGTGCGTGTTGTATTTTCTTTTTTCTCTGGCGGTACCGACAATATTGTTATTGAAACAATCCCAGTGCTCTGAGGGATTTATAGAGCTAATCTCGAAAATAATTATTGATCTCAGCGCTATGCGCTTCGTTCAATAATGAATTTTCTCGATTTGCTCTATAAATCCCTTAGTGCACTGGGATGTCTCAATAACTTAAATAATAATATTTGTTTGTTTGTTTGTTTATTTGTTGCTTAACGTCCAGCCGACTACGCAGAGCCATATCAGGACGAGGAAGGGGGGGATGAAGGGGGCCACTTGTCAAGCGATTCCTGTTTACAAATGCACTAACCCATTACTTGTGTCCCAGCAGGCTTTAGTAAAACTAAATTAATACCTACTGGAAGATTACCAGTTTCCAGTATGTTAAAATAGGCTTAACCTATCTACTGCTGGACTTACATCAGAACACTAACAGATTAAACTATACATGAATCGCGAGACAAGCGGCAAGAGAAGAGATTTTTGGAAAAAATACAGGTGAATGAGCAAGAAGGCAGAAAAAAGAAAAGAATTCATGAAGAAAAAGAGAGCATGACAGGAAAGAGGAACCAAAAATCTACCTAACAGCAAACTAGAAAGCTCCTGCGGTTCCAAAAACAGGAGGGGCTTTTAATTTCATAACCGCAGTGCCCCACTGCGGGAAAATAATAATAATAATAATAATAATAATAATAATAATAATAATTGTCAGTAAGTACTGGTGTCACATGACTGATGTGAACCAGTTGATTGGCTAATGGCGATGCGCTAAAACTGTTAGCGCACTCTTGGAGTGCGCTAACTTTTCCACAGAGCGTATTCTTGCGCCCTTTGCCTAAGCAAGACTGTGCTCTCATCCTCAGAATTAATTAATGACATGTAGCTTATATTCTCCACAATACCAAATGATTATGACCATAAATGTCCTGCTTTTCAATTAAAGCAGAAGTGGTTTTTTTCTGACAGATTGCATGCGCCTGTGCCGCCCACAGTTGCACTGATCTAACAAGAAGAGCAAACGCTCGATCGAGTCACTTTCGCAGTTCTGAATATTATATGAGGCATCAGATGGACAGGAAGAAATTGCTATTCACAACACAATGAGTCACGTTCACATAAAATTTGAGCCCGGTCACTTTTATAGTTTCCGAGAAAAGCCCAACGTTAAGTTGTGTGTTGCCGAACAGAAAAGGCTAGTTATCTCCCTTGTTTTTCTGATAACGTTCGTAAAAGGCTACAGATGTAAATACTTTGATGTAAAGAATAATCCTACAAAGTTTCAATCACATCCGATGAACTTTGTCAAAGATATAAAATGTCTAATTTTTCCTTTGACGCTGACCTGTGACCTTGAAAAAGGTCAAAGGTCAACGAAACCATCGTTAAAGTGTAGAGGTCATTGGAGGTCACGACTAAACAAAATATGAGCCCGATCGCTTTGATAGTTTCCGAGAAAAGTCCAACGTTAAGGTGGTGTCTACGGACGGCCGGCCGGACGGCCGGCCGGACGGCCGGCCGGACGGCCGGCCGGACAGACTAACACTGACCGATTACATAGAGTCACTTTTTCTCAAGTGACTCAAAAATAGAACCCGCTGTGTCTAATTTTTCAGTTTCGACTTGCGAAGATTCCTCTCATAATTATGCCATGTTAGTGGCATGTAGCTTATTATCCACATTACCAAATGATGAGTTAGTATACAATTCCCAGCAGCTAACAGAAAACACAAGTGTTATTCCGATTTCGTAGCAGCTAGATCAGCACGTAGCAGACTACACTGAAATACGACTGCATCTGTTCAGTAAATGAATGTTTTCCGTTTATTTTAAGGCAAGAACAATCGGAATCGAAAACGTGTAGGGTTTAGAACGTTCTTACCACATATAAGACTTATTACCAGCCTGCTTTATGTGTGCAGACTCAGTGCAACGGGACGAGCAATTTTTGTTTTTGAAATGAGACTCAGTGCAATAGCCTAGCAGACGACATAAATCCCGCTCAGCAAATTAACATGTTAGGCAAATGTGAACGATAAAACGATGGGGATATAATACGTGTAGGGTTCAGAGCATTCTTACCGTTCATATTTAGTACCAGACTCCCCGATGAGGGAAGATACCACACGAAAAACATGCCACGTTTATTTTGAAAATGGGCTTTCCGTCGACCTTGGCAAGGGGCAAAACTCTGCACAGTCAATCTGTCGAAGCTCGATGAAGGTTTCGAACCACAAATAACTGAAAGCACAGTCCTTTCTCCGAGTTCAAATGAGAGAAAGATCATCACTGTTTAGCTTAACGCTACACTGGAATTTACCAACAGAAATTAAAACAAGAGTTTGCGTGTGATGAAAGCACGACACACGAGACAGCCCACAAAAAAGTAGATCTTCTATACGACCTGACCACACAGTTATGCCTATTCAAATGCGCGTACGTAGCAAAATGTGCGTGTTTTATCTTCTTTTTTCTCTGGCGGTACCGACAATATCGTTATTGAAACAATCCCAGTGCACTAAGGGATTTATAGAGCAAATCTCGAAAATAATTATTGAACTCAGCGCTATGCGCTTCGTTCAATAATGAATTTTCTCGATTTGCTCTATAAATCCCTTAGTGCACTGGGATGTCTCAATAACTTAAATAATAATAATAATAATAATAATAATAATAATAATAATAATAAATGAGCATTTATATAGCGCAACATCATAACTTTACAATTATGCTCTTTGCGCTTGACACATTTAAAATTAAAACACAGTTATACAAGCATTTACATCTACATTCATAGCATACACCATCAAACATACATTACAAAAAATTCTTCCACTAAGTAATAATATGATTTAAACAAGATTTTATCAGGAAATACAGGGTGGCATGTATATGCGATATAAACATTTGTAACCACACAACAAGCTAAGCTTATATTAAGTGTGGTTATAAATATGTACATCTAGATAGGAAATGTTATTTCACGTTATATAAAGGTCAGAGAATCGCTTATACCCTAATTAGAAATGTAAGACAGACAAGATACAAATTTTACAAAAAAAGAGGAAAAAATACAGCACAAGAATCAGAGGATGTGACAGAGGACGGGAAGGGATTTAACTTTATTTTTCAGCAATATCGGGGAGATATAAGTCGGTAAGGTGGGTATACAGGGGGGGGAGGAGAGACGATGACTGTCACAGACTTGCCAATTCAATGTTCCTGCAACAGCAATAATTTCATCCAAAATGTTGTCCAAACTAATTAAGCTGAGATTAGTCATGTGAATACACAAACTTGACCTTCAGTAAAAGCGTAAAACAACATGACCTGCCAATAATCAAATACTGGGTTATCACTTGTGGCGTTTTATCCTATCATCATTTAAATCGCTCATTTCTAATCTTAATCTGCAGTGTATAATTCCGTCTTTTCTCTTACCATAATAATATTGAGGAGGAACTTTACTATCTGAACGACCTAGAAAATGTTTAAACTGGCTAATTGATTTTGTTGATTTGATATTATCTGGTAGAGAATTCCATGTTCGGGTAGTGCTGGGAACAAATGACTTGTTATACAATTCAGTTCTGTGTGGTGGTACGACCCGTTCAAGTGGGTTTCGTCTATGATAGGGGTTCACAGTCGAGACAAGAGGAGGCAATAAATCAGCCACGTTCTGTGAACATTTCCCATGTACCATTTTGTGATACAAAATTAATTTATGTCTTTCCCGTCTTAGTTTTAAACTACTGAAGCCTGATTCGTCATATAATTTTTGGTGGCTTGTTCCTTTAACTGCTCCGACAATTACCCTTAAGGCCTCGAGGTGGAGCTGTTCCAAAATGTTAGATAAAACTTCTGTACAACTGTCCCAGACGACATCGGCGTAATCAAAGTGTGGTAATACGTAGGATTTATACATAATTTCTAAAGATTTTCTACTAAACCTGTGCTTATAAAATTCCAAACAGTTAATCAATAACATTACTTTACTTGCAATACTGTTAATATGAACATTCCACTTACAATCATTTTGTAAAACAACGCCAAAGTGTTTGTGGTGGGCAGTGTCCTGGACATCAACGTTATTAAATGTCAAACAATCAAAATCACTATCACGTCGTTTAAAGTTTAACAGCTCAGTTTTTTCATTTTTACATTTTACCTTCCAGTCATTGGCCCATCTACTTAATTCCTGTAAATCCGAGTTCAAAATGTCTTTACGCAATTGGGAATCGTTCATTGACAGGTACATGCTTGTGTCATCTGCGAACAATTTTACAGTGGATTGAACATTTAAGACAATATCGTTTATATATCAAAAACAATATTTCTTCTTATCTTGCCTCTGCTTTAGATGTAGTATCGCTTTAACATCAACGCAGGTCTATATTTTGTTAAGTTAATTGTCGTGATCACACCGTAGACGTCTTGGTGGAATCATTGAATCCACCACAGAACTGTCTTTTAATCATGTGTCCTTGTTACAAAAGCAAAATCTACGACATTCAGTTCAACTTCCAATACAATATGTATATGGATAGCACTCACACCTGAGGTCCAAACGCGTGACAACTGGCAAATGCTAGCTCGTGTGTAACGAATCTACTATTACTATGCATGCTCAACCAGATGGTCAAAATTTGCCATGTTTAAACGTACAGAATATGTTTAATCGGGATATTTATATTTAGCAGCTTACATAGGAAGGGGGGGGGGTTCTGAAGTAGTCTTCATAGAGACCTCGAAAAAAAAAGCACATAGATAAACAGGGCTAGTAACTGGTCACTGTCGCCTCAACGCCCACATGTTCAGGAAGCTGAAGCTGACCCCATCACCAACCTGTCCCTGTGGTCTGGAAGATCAGACTCCAGAACATGTCTTAATGACATTCCCCCAACTCTATCCAATCAGAGACAAAGTGTGGCCAGCATCAGTCCCTCTCCGCACCAAACTCTATCGAGTCTATGGGAGCAGACAAGACCTGGAAGCCACGACGTCATTCGTCTCGCAGACTAAACTGATGGTGTGACGGCGAACGCAAGAAGAAGAAGAAGAACAGGGCTAGTCGGTGAACCGTCGGAAGTCGGTGAACCATTAAAACTTACTGCGTACACCGTAAACAGTGCAGATCTTCGTCTCGCTAGCGGATAAAATGACACCAAGGGCCTGTCAAAGGTTTCCGAAAATTGCCGACACTCTTCGAGCATTTTCGGCGAATTTGCCAGAGAAAATAAATCATAGCAACACCCATGGATAGGCTCTGTCCGTCAATAAGTACGATCTGTTTGTGTCTACATGTGTGTCCGTCTGTATGTACCTCTGTCTGATTGTTAGTCTGTCTTTAAGCTTTCTGTGCTTCTGTGTTTGTCATCCCAAGTAGTTATTCTGCACCGGGCCAATAAATGTTTTTTTAAAAGCCAATGCATTACACATCAAAACTAAATTTCCCACAAGTGCATGTACATAGGCAAATATACCGCTTCAAACACCCACTGGATACCGTTCCTTTTGTTGGATAAACACTGACGTTGACACACAAATAAATACATTGAAACATAGTCATATTGATCAATATTCATTACTAATATCATGCATAGTTACGTACTCTCTCTCTCTCTCTCTCTCTCTCTCTCTCTCTCTCTCTCTCTCTCTCTCTCTCTCTCTCTCTCTCTCTCACACACACACACACACACACACACACACACACACACGTACACACACATACACCTACACACATGCGCGCGCGCGCGAGTGCACACACACACGCACGCACACGCACACACATTGACACAAATAAATATTTAAAGCATAGTAACATTGATATTTATAAATAATATAACGCATTTACTCTCTCTCTCTCTCTCACACACACACACACACACACACACACACACGCGCGCGCGCGCGCAATCACGCAGAGGTGCAAATGCTAGCGGGATTAGAAAAAGGAGACTGCGTTATAGCTCACAAGGGATAAACAGCGGTGAATTTTTTTTTAATCAAATCAACACAATTACACACAACAAAGAAGAAATAGTTTCTTCATAATTATGTGCCCGTTTTGATGTCAGCAGAAAGAATCAACTTCCTGTTCATAGCCAGAAAAAAAACACATACCTGTTTTTTTGGAGAAAAATGGATGGACCAGGAGCAAAGCACAGGAGCTCCTCCTATCACGCTACGATCAATCTCTTATTCTTTCTGCTGCATCACACACTACGTCACATTGTTTGAATTGAGTGTAAACCAGTCAGCACATGTGCATAATATATTAGTGATGGGATGTGGATGAAAACAGTGCAATGAACTCTTCAACTGGTACTGTTTTCCGATGTCAAATCAGTTCGATGAACCGCGGAACTGGCACTGTTGGTATTGATGTCAAAATTAATCAGTCCGACAAACCGCGAAACTGACTTACACTACTATTGATGTCAAATCAGTTCGACAAACAGCGTAACTGACTTGCACTGTTATTGATGTCAATTCAGTCCTAGGGACAGCAAATCTTACACAGTTAATGGACATCAAAAGAATCCGACCGACCACTGAGGGTATAGGTCAAAATAGGGTCCGACGAGCAGCGGAACTTGAGTGCACTCGCACTGTCAAATCAGCCCTGACAGAGTGAACAGCGAAACTTGCACTGCCGTTGATGTCAAATCAGTCCGATGAATAGCAATAAACATGCAACCAGCAGTCAAAACATTACATATATGTTAAAACTGAAAGCACGAGGGTGGTATAACTGCCTGAAACTCAGAGAAGAAGTCGTCGTCACACAGCCTTGAAATAAGCCCGCAAGGCGTTGAAATGTGCGACACACACAGACGACCACGGGTATTTATACAATGCTGACCTTTTAACACTGTGATCACCTCCAACGTTACACCTTGCGGCCGTTCCGCTCTGTGATCATTAAACACCAGACTGGCTACAAAACCCACCCTCACTCTCTCGCGGCTGAGGCTATAAGGGGTATGCGGGCCAGTCTTTGGGCTAGCACTGAGTGGGGACACAAACACTCTTTACCGAGTTTCCTGGTCATATAATTGGAACTCAGTCAGACAACAGCATCGCTCCACTAAACACACGCGCGAGCTTCTTTTTTTTTAATTCACTATATTTGGAGTGATATGAGATAAGATAAGATAAGAATACTTTAATGTACATTTTCATTGTACATAAACATGGACATTTGTCAGCACCTCGGGCACACTCGGGGTGCATATGTACCCAACTGAAATGTACCTGCGTACTTTTTCTCGGTGCAGCTGTCAGCACCAGCCGCTGCAGACAGTTGAGTGTAGTTTTTCCTTTCAGAGTATGTGGACAAATTTAAAGTTCGAGTCTTTATTTCTCATTTGAGATTTGGACTAGTTAGGACTACTTTTTGTTTCCCACACCGGAGCAGCCCTCTGAAGCGCATTCACTCACTTTGATTTAATTAACTATTCTTATGGTGAGTTTTCGAGCAAAACGTGCCGTGTGCGTCTAGATTAATGTACAGTGGATTCCCAGGACTCCTCAAACTTGCAAAAAACTTCCCCCAAACGGTCACATTAATAGTATCCCTTTGTTTTAATGGATTACAACTTTTGCAATCATTGAATATTACCTCACCGGCATTGTGCAAGCGAGCCAAACAAACTTGAGATAAGTTCTTTATCTGTTTCATAGTGTCTGTCTGTCTGCCTGTCTGTCTACTTCAAATACCTGTGGGTCGACGTACAGTAAATGTAACTTTTTGTTTTGTCAATAATAAACGTTCCAATGACCTACCATTTTTGTTTTTTGATTCTGTATCATATCAGATTTACACGAGTGGTTTTTTTTTAAATATTGAAATGCGAGCGAAAGCGACATTATTTTGGGATGATCATTCATCACATCATCGTCCACAATTGTCAAGTCCTTTAATTAGCAGAGCAGCTTTTCTAGAAAGGCATGGTGACGTCACGCAGAACTTCATCCTTTTGATAGCTGACATTAAGTGACGTCTTCCCCAACTTCCGAGGTGGAATTGCATGACTGTGCAATTTCAGCCTCATCACACACTAAGGGAGTAATTGCCACCCCGTGACGTTTCTATAGTTTGATTTCTGAGGTTTTCATAACTCTGTACTTCGCAACCAACCAAATAACGCTAACATTGTTAATGCCGAAATGGAAACCGAAATGGATATCCAAAGCATCATCTTTATCATCATCCTACCTCGTTTCCTTGATCATGAAAAAAAAAATTGTGTCAGCTTTGAATAAGAACTGGGGCAGCAACAAACAAACAACAAAACTTGACTAAATATAAAAACGAACAACAAGAAAACACCTTGTTATGCTTATACCAACAGCAGTTATAGAGGCAAGCTGAAATGGGGGTCCTTAACGTCCTCACAGGAAATTTTCCTTTTAGGGACATGAGTTGGTGATACGCTAAAAGTGAGGCAAGCTGATCTGTAACTGCCTTTAAATATGCAGTCCCCGCCATCTGGCACATTTGCTTCATTTTTTTCCATAATTATCATCGTACCGAGTGACAAACATTAATGACAGAAAACAAATTGATTTTTGGTTCAGTTACCAACAGGGGGATCTGAACTGTCCTCATGTCACGTTTTGCACGTGAAGACATTGAACATCAACTCACGGCAAGCTGAGTAGACACGCCTTGGATACATACTATATTGATAGAGTTCAGTCATTATGCCATCCCGATGATCAGTGTATTGTTATAGAAAAAGGGTGCTTAACTTTTGGACTTGAGTTTATTTCTATTTGCATGTGGTTTACATGCACTCTTGCAAAAAGCAAGGAATTAATCCGCCGATCAACCAAAGGGGATAAAGTAGAACAATCTATTCATTCACACTTCAGAAAAGTCTATGTAGGACAGTATGAATGCGCAGAAGGTCGGTGTGTTTATAGGATATAATGACGCCATTCTTTCCTAGCTCGTACGGTTGTATAAAGAAAAACAGGTCCGATGACACGGGTACATGAATAAACGGTAGTATAAAGTAATATAGCAGTGATAGAGAAAATGACATTTTCGTAACAATTCGTTCGCGGGTTGCTGCATGGCATCACAATGGTTTTACTAAAGTAAGCAAGTAAATCAGTAGGCTTAATGCACCGGTTGTAAGTTTACATAATAGTCTTTACGCTGAGAAATGTTGTTTTGCCTAGTCTGGTTCGAAAAAGAACTTGAAAAAGTTCACACACACACTCACACACACACACACACACACACACCACACACGCACACACACACACCACACACGCACACACACACACCACACACATACACACACACACACTCACACACACACACACACACACACACACCACACACACCACACACACACACATGACTTAGAAGAAGAAAAAACACAAAGTTTTCCATGCATCACGCAATGAATCAAAGGGATTGCCAGTCACGCGGCAATAGCGGACCAGTCTACTTAATAACCTCTGATCTGTCACGTGACCTGATGTACCCTTTAAGTACCCCCAACCCCTATTCCTTGAACATTCACTGTGGCAATTTCCATTGTTAGCCATTGATTTACAGAGGAACTGAAAGCAAGGTGAAGGCATCTTGAATTACAACGTGACCACGGTAAGCAGTGGAGACTGCTCTTACATTTTGTTCCTCTTGGTCCATCCTGAACTCAGGTCAGTCAAAATGAGTTCGGCTCATTCTCTCCCTGACCGGACGCGACAGCCCCACGCGAATCTATCAAAACTAGGAATACAGAGTTATCGCCCATATGTTTTTCGCGAGCACTGATCACAGGCGAAGGTATCGTCCACTGGACTACTACTAATATCACAGAAAGACTACTTTCTGTGATAGTAGTAGTCCAATGGACGATACCTTCGCCTGTGCACTGATCAGGATGCCTAGCGCCTCTTGGTCATGCAGTAACCGTCGCTGAGTCTGTTTTCTGCTTGGAAGAATCTAAGGAAATGAAGACAAAAGGGAAGTTTTGGAGAAAGGTTATAAAAGTTGACCTGGTAAACCATAGAGAGATTGAATAGTTGGAGCGTGGTTCTTCTCGGTTATCCAAAAACAAATAGACTGCATGCCAACGTTCCAAAATTCAGAATTAAAAAAAAACACAAGAAAGGAATGTTGTTGGAACGTTAAATAATTGACAAAACAAAACGTTACCATTCCCATATATTTCGACCCAGCGGTCTTTTAAGTAGCACAGACAAACAAACAGCAAACTTATCTGACAAATCATAAAGTCTCTGCTTAAAACCCCTCCAACGCATGACAGCTACCACCAACTGTCAAGACCTGAACAGGTAGTCATTTTCCGCCTGAGAACAGGGCACAACAGAATGCAACAACACCTGCACAAAAAACTGCGAGCCGTGCCCTCCCCCATGTGTCCCTGTGGAGACGCAGAGCAGGATGCAGCCCACATCCTGCAGGACTGCAGAAATCTCCAGCCCCTGAGGAGAGAGATCTGGACCAGGCCGGTGCCCCTTCATGAGAAGCTGCATGGACCTGTGGAGGCTCTTCATAAGACCACCAACTTCATTACCAGAGCTGGACTCCAAGTTTAACATTGGCGAACGACAAGAAGAAGAAGATCTGACAAATTGTTCAGCCTGCTTGCAAGGAAGACACAAAGCGATTGCTTGTTCTAACAACATACCTTTCTTATTTTTTTTATTCTTTCATCTCGGTTAATCGAACTCAGTATCGCAGATTCATCTTCACGTTTACATTTTGAAACTTCTGGTGCGAAATTGAAACTCACTGGACTGTGTCAATTTCTTTCTTTCTTTATTTGGTGTTAACGTCGTTTTCAACCATTCAAGGTTATATCGCGACGGACTGTGTCAATGATCCACAACCAAGACTCACAATATAAAGCGATCAGAGATCTTAGACTCATTTATTTAAAATGTATAAAATGGGGCGGGGATATAGCTCAGTTGGTAGCGCGCTGGATTTGTATTCAGTTGGCCGCTGTCAGCGTGAGTTCGATCCCAGGTTCGGCGGAAATTTATTTCACAGAGTCAACTTTGTGTGCAGACTCTCTTCGGTGTCCGAACCTCCCCCCGTGTACACTACATTGGGTGTGCACGTTAAAGATCCCACGATTGACAAAAGGGTCTTTCCTGGCAAAATTGCTTAGGCACAGTTAATAATTGTCTACCTATACCCGTGTGACTTGGAATAATAGGCCGTGAAAGGTAAATATGCACCGAAATGGCTGCAATCTACTGGCCGTATAAAATTTCATCTCACACGGCATCACTGCAGAGCGCCTAGAACTGTACCCACGGAATATGCGCGATATAAGACTCATTGATTGATTGATTAATGATGCAACTTACACGTTTACTGTACTTGCACGCACCACGACACATTGCAATGCTGACAGTCTTTTCCTTTTCTTTGTCACTTCTTTCTGTGCTTTTCTGAGAAACCGCTATTGGCACCTGAAGCTATATGTTGAAATTGAGTGTTGTTCTTTGTTTTGTTTCTTGTTTTTAAAGTTTAGTCATGTTTTGAATTTTTTTTTAACATAGACCGTCTTAGAATCGAGACGAGGGTGGTGGAGGTATTGGTGGTGGTGGTGGTGGTGGTGTTTAGTGTTGATCGTTTATTTTCAGGCCGATTTGTTTTACATTTAGTCAAGCTTTCCATAAATTTAACATATCCAGTTGATGCGGAATAATGAATCAAAGCTATTATCGGTAAGACCAGTCTAGTTTCTGACCTTCAATCCGTCACGTGACCCCCCCCACACACACACACACACACACACACTGCGACATACACACCGTCCCCTCATCCCCTCTTTCTGTCACTGTATGCGTCAGCATCCCACTCTCTCGGACTTTAAGGCCATTTCACGGGGCACCATCTGTGTGTGTAGATGATTAATTCATAACGGGACTTCCAACAGCTTTAGCACGGTCATAGCTAGCCTAACGAGCTATTTCGACTCGGGTTTTATAATAAGCGCCAGCAAACTGACGGCAACGTAATTAGGCCAATGTCGTACTTATGCTGGTCAAAGCAAAGATAATTTCGCAACGGAGACTTGTAGAGTTTAACACTGGAAAAACAAAACTTCCGAGAAATTTCTCAGCGGCACAGCATGAATTGAAAGCAGCATGCGTCAACTTACTTTATTCATTCAAAAAAGACGAACGCTTTGAATAATTATTCTCCCTTCGTAAGAATGACCATGAATTTTATTTACTTATCATAGCTACCAGAATAACTGCACGGACCCACCCCTAAGCCTCCATCCAAAACCCAAAGAGTCACGTACGTTATACTTTGTGCATGGTACACACTGCACTCAGAGCCATGATGCAACTGCCTTAATTTTGATAACAGGTACAAATTCTTTGATACTATTTTGCAGATATTACTCAAATGAGTTTGCCATTTCAACTCTTGATCAATGGTAACACCCAATAATCTATGTTCCCTAACTTGCTGCACTTGAGTTGAACCAACTGACAGTTGTAATTGTAAAGGACTTAATTGGTGTTTTTGTCTCGTGGTTATCACCATACTCTTTGTTTTAATCGGATGAATGATCATTGCATTAGAAACGCACCACTTAGTGATTTCATCCACACTTGTTTGAAGTGAGAGAGAGAGAGAGAAATTAAGAAGGGGATCGAGTGTGTGGTTTAACTTACAGGATTGTAAAACCATAGCCAGACCTTTTTACAAACTTGTTTTTTCCTTGTTTGCCTACAGCAAAGATTTTTCAGGGAAGGGGGGGGGGGGGGGGCTCTAAATAAAACACTCCCCTCCCCTCCCTTTCCCGCACAGTTGCTTGGAAGTGTGTGTGTGTGTGTGGCTGGCTGTGTGTGTGTGTGTGTGTGTGTGTGGCTGGCTGTGTGTGTGTGGCTGGCTGTGTGTGTGTGGCTGGCTGTGTGTGTGTTTGTGTCATGTTTGTGTGATGTGTGTGTGTGTGTGTGTCAGTGTGTGTGTGTGTGTGTGTGTCAGTGTGTGTGTGTATGTGTGTGATGTGTGTGTGTGTGTTATTGTGGAAGTACACACACACACACACACACACACACACACACACACACACACACACACACACACACAGGGGAAGGGGAATTCATGTCAGTCAGATCAAGGTCAGACATAAAATGTAACTCACACACACTGACAACTCATTTAATTGTGTAATCTGCATACACAAAGAATCATTTGGCACAATATAGATATTACAAAGGTTTGTTTCTTCACAGAAAGAAATGAACACTGGTATAATACTGTGAAGCATACCATTTGATTGCAAAGACATTCTCAAAACGTATACAATGGGTATTCTAGCAGCACACATCAGCAATCTAAAAATTACCACTGATCACCATTTGGAAGCAGAAAAATTATTACAGATGTTCACATAACGTGACCCTTGTACCTGCATACACATTTCTATAAGCAACGAGCTTACATATCATCCAAATTCATACAAATACCTGCAACAAATGCTAGCAGATTATTGGCAGTAATAACGTCTAGGAATCACAGATACTTTGATAACCATTGGTAATCACAACAGAGTTATTCACAAACAGTACCAATCTTTACGTTTCCACTATACAGAAGAACCCAAATTTAAGTCTCCCTCCCTTTTGAGGCCCTGTTTTCTCAGTCTTTCTGTTCAGTACTGTAAATGTACCCCCACAATAAGGCTCCCTTCTATTTAAAGACCTGATTTTCTCAGATTTCAGGTCTTAAAAGGGAGGATCCAGTGTAGTTACAATACAGTGGAACCTCTCTTCAACACCTCCACAAATGTGAGGTCTTAAGATGGGGGTACATTTACATAGGTTGAGAACAGAAAATGTTAGAAAACAGCTAGGGTCTCAAAAGGGAGGGAGTCTTTCTTACTTTCTTTATTTGGTGTTTAACGTTGTTTTCAACCACGAAGGTTATATCGCGACGAGGGAAAGGGGGGAGATGGGATAGGGGAAAGGGGGGAGATGGGATAGAGCCACTTGTTAAGTGTTTCTTGTTCACAAAAGCACTAATCAAAAAATTTCTCCAGGGGCTTGCAACGTAGTACAATATATGACCTTACTGGGAGAATGCAAGTTTCCAGTACAAAGGACTAAACATTTCTTACATACTGCTTGACTAAAATCTTTACAAACATTGACTATATTCTATACAGTACAAGAACCACTAAACAAGGGTAAAAGGAGAAACATAATCCGTTAGTCGCCTCTTACGACATGCGAGGTGCAGAGAAATAAGGATGTGGAAAAGAATACTTTTGGTAAGTGAAATAAAGGTGATGGATCCAGTCAGATAAAAATAATACAACAAGAAAAGAATTGGAAATCTGCAGGGAATAGTAGGGAGAGTTTTCTTGGAAGGAAATATAGGTGAAAGGACTGGTAAGGCAGAAATAAGACAAAAGAAGAGAAGTAAAGAGGTGGGGTAGCTCTGTGGAAACACTCCCGCCGCGTGAAGGCGACCCCATGGGAGCGGAGGGAGTCTTAAAAGGGGGTTCCACTGTACCAATATACCAATCAACAAAAAAGGCACCAATGTGTTCATACCTTTAACACAGAATTCTAAGTATGTGTAAAGCCCTCCCCGTCCCACCTAAATCCCCAACTCCAGAGTGGAACAAAAGCTACTGGAACAAATAAAGGAAATTATTTGTACAGCAAATAATTTAGCTGCCTTCATTTTCATTCAAAAGAATTACTATTTGCATAGTATTGCACCAATATTACTGGCATGGGTGCATGTACAAAACATTCAGGTGCCATAAAAAGGAAAAAAACTGTATAGAGTGCACAACAATCAAGAACAAGAAGGGCAAAGCCCATACGACTCACATGCTTGACCTTGACCTTTACATGACCTTGACCTTCAGGGTCAAGGTCAAATAACTAAACCTAGCAATGACATCATACACTAAGAACTGCTTTACACATTTTTCCTACCAAAATACATGTGACCTTGACCCAAGGTCAAGGTCATCCAAGGTCATGCAACACAAAGCTGTTAATTCAAGACATAGGAAGTACAATGGTGCTTATTGGCTCTTTCTACCATGAGATATGGTCACTTTTAGTGGTTCACTACTTTATTTTGGTCACATTTCATAAGGGTCAAAGTGACCTTGACCTTGATCATATGTGACCAAATGTGTCTCATGATGAAAGCATAACATGTGCCCCACATAATTTTTAAGTTTGAAACAGTTATCTTCCATAGTTCAGGGTCAAGGTCACTTCAAAATATGTATACAATCCAACTTTGAAGAGCTCCTGTGACCTTGACCTTAAAGCAAGGTAAACCAAACTGGTATCAAAAGATGGGGCTTACTTTGCCCTATATATCATATATAGGTGAGGTATTGAATCTCAAAAACTTCAGAGAAAATGGGAAAAATGTGAAAAATAGCTGTTTTTTAGGCAACATTTATGGCCCCTGCGACCTTGACCTTGAAACAAGGTCAAGATGCTATGTATGTTTTTTGGGGCCTTGTCATCATACACCATCTTGCCAAATTTGGTACTGATAGACTGAATAGTGTCCAAGAAATATCCAACGTTAAAGTTTTCCGGACGGACGTCCGGACGGACGGACGGACGGACGGACGGACGGGGGGGACGGACGGACGGACGACTCGGGTGAGTACATAGACTCACTTTTCCTTCGCATGTGAGTCAATAAAAAGCATATTCAATCGTAATGAACTAGAAAGCAAACACATTTTTTTTTTAAATTCACGGGGTAACTGACATGTAAATATTAATGGAATGCATTTATTTCAACACACATGAACACTGAAGCAATATTCTGAATCTTCTTTGTTTGCTCAGGGGCACTGGTAACATTTAGCTTTTAAAACAAATGTTTTATTGCTGTAATAAAAGCAGAAATGACAGTGCAATTATACCAGCTAGGGGCTGAATCCTGGGTGCACAAGCTCACAGTAACCTCTCTTATATCTGTTTACTTCCTTCTCCATCCAGCCATACAAGGCAAACCAACGGTTTAGTTCCACATACTGTCACCAGTATGTCAATAGATGTTTTCTTGAGAGAAAACAACAGCTAAATAAACAACTATAGCAACAATGACACCGTGTAAGTGTATTATAGTTGTCTATGCATTTAGGCATCTGCTGGTTATTGACAAAGTCCTTGTAGCCATACAAAGTCAACACCAAACAAAGGACACATTAAGTCTCGAACCGTTCAAATAAGCCTGTATACATTCAATCTTTTTTCCTCCTCACCTGCCATTCATAAGCATTCATTGGTACACATACAACAGCGTCCCCGCTGGTTTTTAGAAACAAAATTCCATGACTTTTCCATGACTTTCCATGAGCCTCAATAACATTTTCCATGACTAGATCCACAGGTCGCCATTTCCGAACACGCAAACTTTTTACGTCTTGTCACTGCCAGTTTTGACACTGGCTTGCTTTGCACTGAATTTGAGTCAGTTTCTACGCAGTGTCTCTTCGACAAGCAAGTCAAGCATTTGCTACGCAGTCAGATTATCGGTATTGTTTGCTGGTCCTGTCATTTCACTAAACTGGACCAGCCACTGTTTGTATCCATCTGCACTTTCGTAAATTCCGTTTCGTATAACCGTCACTGTGACTTGACGAACTGTCATTTTTTTTCACCGCGATACACAGTTCATTGCGAAGATCTTCCTTGGTAATTCGTTCCAATTCTGCATACTTTTTGTTGTCAAGAAACAACTCGAAAGAAAGTTTCAAACTCATCATCCTCCGTCTTGCTTGTCGAAGCGCTAAAGTACTTTATCGATGCA
>NC_090256.1:19920600-19970600 GCF_037325665.1 Littorina saxatilis
GAGAATCCATACCACCTGTAATAAAGTGATACATCAATAATTACAGTAAGTTGAACCCCCTTTTAAGGCCACTAGTTGTATGACCAGCCTCTTCTAAGGCCTTAGTTCTCCAGATTATTTGTAAATATATAGCTATTCTGATAGACACGTGGGGGAATTCGGGGGCTGTGATTGGATGGTCTCACACATCCCTATTGCGATCATCAAAGGATAACGCTACGGAAGTTGGTAATTTTTTGCCGATATCCAAACGATATCGGCAATAACAAAGACGCATGGTTCCGGTTTCTTCCACGTGTATAAAGTACACGCATACCTCGCCAGGTTTGTTTCTGTGACTAGTCGACAGACGATGCCATTTGCTTTGTGTGTGTGTTTTTTGTTGCTTACTGTACATGACATACATTACGTGAAAAATCCAGTTCTTTAACAGGCAACAAACCTTGCAAAGTTCAAGAAGCTGCAATCTGAAGCGACCTATCTCTGATTCTAGCAGACGATCTTTCCTATGTTTAACACAAAATCAGCAAACTCTCCTGTCACATAGAACGTCCATTGTATTAGTGCAATGTTGAAATGAAGTTACCGGTCTGAAACATTTAGTCGTTTCTTCTGAGACAATCCTTGTTCTCTTATCATCTACAGATTTACCGCAGTCTTCATCGCGCAAATCCCCAACAGAAGTCAGACTTTCGAACATAGAATATACGCAAGCAAGCATGATACGTCATGAGGTCATATGATTCCTAGCATATTGACGTAATGCGAAACATCCGGTTATCTCGAGTCTTCTCCGTAATACATGTCCGTGGGTTTTTCAATGTTCGGTGATTTCCGTGGCTTCATGCGCAAAGGGATATGCGCACTATAACCGTCGTCTGCAATCAACGACATGGACCATTCTGGTAGTTGTTGCTGACAAAAACATGATTTGAACACATAATATAATGTCAGAATAGCTATATAAACGCTATTGTGTTTTCAGCGTAGCAATAGGGTCCGTCAGTGGGGTTATATGCATCAAATCTGAGTATATATAGATCCTCTGCAAAACTCAACTTGCTCTAAAGGCAGTGGTTAAAATCAAGATCACATCATAAAATGCACACTGCTGCAAAAACACAGGTACTCACAGGCAGATTCTACTCACAAGTTTAGGACTTAAAAGTTCATTGGGAAATACAACGCAGACAGAAAAATGCATAATTTGGTGTAAAATAAATCATTTATACATATATATTTGCAAATTGTAGTAACAGTATAAAGTGTTCAAGTACTTTGTAAGACTTTCCATCTTTTAAGTCCTTGCATTTTAGACTTTCTGTTCATAACCTCTGTAAGTTTACCTCCATTTTAAGACCCCTTTTTAACACCTGATCTTCTCACATTTGTTGAGGTCTTAAAAAGGGAGTTCCACTGTACAAAGCCAATTATTAAACAAAGACAAAACAGATCTTTCATACATCATGACCCTTCCCTTCCTCTTCCATCAAACTTTAAACATGCAGATTTTTACATAAGATATTGACAACTCACCAGATGACATCAATGTCTTCAGGCTTGGCAGCCACTCCCTCTTCCAGAATACGGAATCCTTCGTTGATAGCAGGGTACAGGATTCTTTCCTGTATCTCCTGCAAACAGAATTAAACATACCTTACTACACCAGTTCAAGCATTTCTTAATTAATATTTACATGAACATAAAACAGCCACAAGCCTATATCTGAACAATCAGCCGTCTGTGGCAGCTATCTTTACAAATGTGCATGTCCAATTTTACATACAAAACGTCCCCCAAAATTGGGGTATGGCTGGCTAAATGGCGGGGTAAGTCACAAACACAGTCATACAAGTAAAAACGGCAACTTGTGCATAAAACACGAGTGTATGTGGGAGTTTCAGCCCATGAACACTGAAGTCCAAGAAGAAGACAAACAAAACTCTGAAGTCAAGCTGTTGCAGATGAGATGACTGCATATATAACAAATGTCTTCACACAGCAGCATGTCCGTGGTGTCATGCATTACACTTTCAAATTTCAATACATTTTAGTGGTCGTAAAAGGTGCTTTCCACTCTACTTATATGACAGGTTTCACTTTATGCTTTATTGTAAGTGCGTGGAAATGTGCAGAACAATTACCACCCTCTGAACCAGTCATGTCCTTCCATCTTCTGAGGGAAAGGACACTTTGGTTCAGTTAGAAGAAAAAAGAAGACAACAGAGCTCATCCTCCTAGACAGTTTTCCCTGTACAGCAATAGATAATGTTCTGAAATAACTCTGTCAAGTTGTTGTGGGTTGTGGAAGAGGTGCTTTCCCTTGTTTCTATAAAAACACTGAGGCAAGCCTACAATTGTCACGTACGTGTAGCTTGCCTTGATGTTTCTATGGAAATGCAAGGAAAAACAAGAGAAACCAACACTTCCACAACCTATAAAATCCAGACAGAGTTATTTCCGGACATCGTCTATAAGCTGTACCTGTGTGGAGATGCCTCAGTGTTTATATGAAAAGGCAAAGAAAAACAAGAGAAACCAACACTTCCACAACCTATAAAATCCAGACAGAGTTATTTCCGGACATCGTCTATAAGCTGTACCTGTGTGGAGATGCCTCAGTGTTTATATGAAAAGGCAAAGAAAAACAAGAGAAAGCAACTCTTCCACAGCCCATAAAAACCTGACAGAGTTATTTCGGGAATTGATCTATTAAGGTGTACCTGTGTGGAGATGCCTCGTCTCTCAATGCCCATCTCTGCACTGTGTTTCTTGATGAGGTTTGTCACTTCATCATCCACCATGGCCACCCGTCCCCCAGGCTTCTCGTAACGGTACCACCCTTTGCCTGCAAACACAGTCACATGTACACTGTAGACACTCTACATCAAAGGGTTAATGGTCTTGAAAGAACGTACAATGTCAAAGTCAATGACAAATGACAAATGACAAATGCAAGATGGTGAAAGAAATAACAAACAAACAAAAACAAGTATTATTTGTGAATTATATGTGACAATGACTATATGACAAGCAAGCTCATCAACTTGGAAAGTATTCAAAATGAGCATTTGTATGACATATGCTGCTGCCAGGAACAAGTCAGAATGAGTAAAGTTTGTTTCAAAGAACAAACAAGTTGCGTAAAAAAAATAAAATTTAAATTAAAAAATAAAAACAAGTCGCGTAAGGCGAAATTACTACATTTAGTCAAGCTGTCGAACACACGGAATGAAACTGAACGCACTGTATTTTTTCACCAAGACAGTACAGCTTCGTCAATCCCCGCATGAAGGAAATCGCTCACCTTCCACGTGCAAAACGTAGTGATATTGACACGCCAGATTAGCGCGGTGGCGTAGTGTGCTAAGCAGGAAAGCGCGCTTTTCTGTATTCTTGTTAACTTTCTGAGCTTTTTTTTAATACAACCTATCATATCTATATGTTTTTTTAATCAGGAAATGACAAAGAATAAGATGAAATCATTTTTGGATCGATTTCTTACATTTTAATCGTAAGACTAATTATTCTATTTTCGTTAATTGTGATCACATTTTAAGAGTAAACATGACATATGTATATATTTTTAGATTCAGAATATGATGAAGAATACGATGCAATCAATTTTAAATCTGTTTGCGAAAAATCGATTTTAATGACAACTTTAATGAGCAAACTCATTAATTAAATTTTAAGCCTCCAAGCTGAAATGCAATACCAAAGTCCGGGCTTTGTCGAAGATTACTTGACCAAAATTTCAACCAATTTGGTTGAAAAATGAGAGCGTGACAGTGCCGCCTCAACTTTCACGAAAAGCCGGATATGACGTCATCAAAGACATTTATCAAAAAAATGAAAAAAACGTCTGGAGATACCATACTCAGGATCTCTCATGTCAAGTTTCATGAAGATCGGTCCAGTAGTTTTCTCTGAATCGCTCTACACACACACACACAGACACACACACATACACCACGACCCTCGTCTCGATTCCCCCCTCTATGTTAAAACATTTAGTCAAAACTTGACTATATGTAACAAAAAAAGACCAGAGACTAAGTCTGGTACAGAGCATTGATTTGCTCGTCTATATTGTCACAGAAATGGCTAAGTACATGAGTTATTTCCTCGTTCCTTCTTTTCTTTTCTTTTCTCTGTCATTTTTGTCATACCTTCCCTCTTCTCCCCTACCCTCCCCACTAACCGTAAACCCCAATCCTCTTTCTCTCGCTGTTGTTGCTCTAGTTGAACGGGCACGGTGGCGTGGTTGTAAGACGTCGGCCTTAAAATCGGGAGGTCGTGAGTTCAAATCCCGGTCGTTGCCGCCTGGTGGGTTAAGAGTGGAGATTTTTTTCCGATATCCCAGGTGCAGACCTGCTAGTGCCTTATCCCCCTTCGTGTGTACACGCAAGCACAAGTCCAAGTGCGCACAGGAAAAGATCCTGTAATCCATAATATGCTCTATTTCACTCTCCCTACCGAGAGAGATACCTGTAATCCATATCCGAGTTCGGTGGGTTATAGAAACATGAAAATACCCAGTATGCTTCCTCCGAAAGTGGCGTATGGCTGCCTAAATGGCAGGGTAAAAACGGTCATACACAAAAACATCCACTCGCGCAAAAACACGAGTGTACGTGGGAGTTTCAGCCCACGAACGCAGGAGGAGGAGAGGAGGAGTTACTCTAGTTGCTGTCAATAACTGCAGACACATACATACCAGTCTTGCGGCCCAGTCGCCCCAGTTCGTACAACTTGTCTGGCAGAGTGCAGTAGCGCTCGCCCCTGAAGAAACGCGTCTGCGACGTCAGTTCCACTCCCTCCATCTTGGCCACCTCATGGCGGATTCGCCAGCCGATGTCAACGCCTAACAGAAAGATGAAAATGTAGTTAAAATATAGCTTACAAAATTGAGTATAGCTGCCTCAATGATAGGGTAGAAATGATACTGCCACATGTTTAAAAGTTCATGTGTAAGAGTAATCATGGGATTAAGTATAGCCCACAGACGCACTGTGTTTCCAAAATGTCTGTTGGTTTAAATTGTTTGTGAAGGTATTTTTGTTGTTTGCTATCAGTGAAAACCGTTGACATAAAACACATGCAACCACACCCTAGCTGTCCCACAAACATGCACACATGAATTTAATGCACACACTAAACTAACATTATGTATCAAACGCATGCATAAACACACACACACACACACACACACACACACATAAACCACACCACACACACACACATACACCACCCCACCCCCCTCACATACATACATACATACATTCCCTCACCCATCCCCTCACGTACACACACACACACATTCCACCACCCTCCCCCTCATACACACACACACACACACATAGTGCAAATACACACACACACACACACACACACAGACACACACACACACACACATACTGCAAACACACACACACACACACATCACGAAGACTAACCAGACAGGTCCGATACTTTCATTGGTCCGATGGACATGCCAAAGTCTTCCATCACCTTGTCGATGTGCTCCGGCAAAGCTCCTTCTTCCAGCATTAAGGCAGCCTGAGTGTTGCAAAGAACCGTGGGTACTTATAAACTGATCATCTACACTGTAAATGTACATACAAATCCTAATGATCCTTTACTTAGTGATCTGCGTGTGAACAGCCAATTAGTGGGGAAAAAAGATTGTTTCAACTTTCCTTCATTTGACACACACACACACACACACACACACACACACACACCACCCATTGCACTTCGCTCATAGCGGTTACAAAGTATGTTTGAATACAGGCTGGACAGCCGTGTGAGAAGGGTACTTTGTACTCGGAGAACGTACTCTGAGCAGGCTGTGTAGCCCAGTCTTCGGGTTGCTTTGCGATGATAGGCCCCTGTAGCCGCGCTGAAGCTATATATAGCGATGGATGCTGTGGTTCCGCACTGCCGCCGTTCGGATAACTCAGTGAATGGAGCCAAATCGAAAATAAAGCCAAACTAGCAAAACATACAGTTTACATTTTGATCTTTTGAGTTTTTGTGTCTTTCGGATCCCGTTTTTTGTTTCATCGATCGTTTACTATTAATTTCCAATCAAGAATTTACGTCGCCATTACCGGACGCGATTTCCGGTGATGAAAAAAGCTTGACGTGATAATGCCGCGCGCGAAGAGATTCGAAGCAATTCCGTCTGTCAAAATTAAGGTTCTCACTGGAAAACGAGGACGTCCTAAAACTGTTCAGGTTGAACTTGACTCAAAGCGAAGACGGCATCATGACAATGAAAGCCCGATGGACAATTTGGAATCAACTAACTTGTTCTCTGGCTTGGGGGGTGCGGGGAGCAGTTTACTTTAATCTTACACTGATTACCAGTGCTAAGTACACGGAAAAACTGACACGTAACATGGTTACCCAACCGCAACGGACAGGGAGGGACGCAGTTTCGCGCCCAACAATCACCCCCACAATAACTCCGCCCACCAAGCCTAAGGCTAAGAGCCCCACTACACCAATCGCTGACGCCACCCCCAACCACAGGGACGTTGAGTGACACACACTTATCCCCTAATTACACGAAGCAGCCAACCCATGAGCGGGAACTGTTACCCGCCAATAAGACCTCAGATCAACTCTGACCAAACTATCTACTTAAACACGCAGAGTCAACTACTTGCCAGTGGGAACGCTCAGTCCCCACTATCACAGCTACTGTGATCAAAACCCTCCGAATTTGTGAGGTACACATACAACGAAACCCTCAATTACTGAGAGGTGCTTCAACTCAATCTGCCTCACATTAAGAGAGCAACAGCCCAACCAAGGGCAATATATACGATCTTCTCATCACCGACAGGCAAAACAGCCTTGACTACCGATCTCTACAATACGTTCACCTTCATTGGGAACGCTCAGCCCCTACTATCAAAGCTACTGTGATCATAACCCTCAGAATGTGTGAGGTACACATACAACGAAATCATCAATCACTGAGAGGTACGTCAACTTAATCTGCCTCACATTAGGAGAGCAACAGCCCAACCAAGGGCAATATATATGACCTCATCACCGACAGGCAAAACAGCTTTGACTACCGATCTCTACAATACGTTTACCTTCATTGGAAACGCTCAGCCTCTACTATCAAAGCTACTGTGATTATAACACTCAGATCTTATGAGGTACACTACAAATCATACATAAATGATTATCTGTTTGTGGAGAAACAAAATAATGAGATGGGTTGAACAAACAACTACACCACTCCCCATATCTACCTGTACCATTAGTACAGTACACATAAAAGAACGGAATAAACCCGTTAAAGAAACAATGACATTTATAATCACTGAGCCTCATATAAGCCTCACTATCACTGAGATGACATTATTTTGGGTAATCAACCACCAGTACATGCAAGTACACCCCAACAAGGGAAATGAATAATAGTCATCTATAAATGATTATTCTCAATCGAGAAACAAGATGATGAGGATATGGGTTTGAATAGTTGTCCCCTGACGAGGCTACCTTTCAGTTTCCCCAAAAAAATCATATGTTCAAAGAAGTTGTCCTAACAGCTTGAAACTGTAAATCTTGCCGAAAAGTACCATCTTTGGGAGAAGTACTTAGGGATCTCTGGGCTGCCTACTGCCGGGTTTGGCAGACCCTTGATTTTTACCGCCCAGCTGACGAAGTAAAATTCTGAGATTTGGCCATCCCCAGTAAAGCATGTGATAACTGGTATTTAATTTTCGGAGAACTGCTAAGACTCTGAACTAAGGCACACAAACAAAAAAAAAATAGGTGTGGTTAAGGTAACATAGCCCCCCAAAAAATAGGGTAGGAAGGTAGGCAATCATTTTTTTTGTTTTTTTAGTTTTTTTTTCTAATGTGTACAAATTAAACCTACTTGACAGGAAAATAAGTGTGCGATTCGAGCGCTTTCGCTTTCATTGCGTTTTCTGCACTGTTTTTTGTTTTTTTTACAAAATAAAAAGTTATAGAGTGTCGGCCCCTAAAAATAGGGTAGGTCGGGTTACCGTAACCACACCTATTTTTTTTTGTTAGGCCTAATAGTTCAAATCATGCCTCTGAAGTCTCAATCAATAAATGGTGCTTCATGTGACATGTCCCACAGGTACTTTGCCTATTAGGGGCTAGAGAATATTGTTCGATACCGTGCGTGTTTAAAACACAACAACAAAAAACACACACATATACAACACAGTTCGTTTCGCGAGATATGGTGCATGTATGACATATACCTTAAAAAGTTCAATTAAATATGAAGAGTAAGACATTCATCTATGACTGGTGTTTTTGTGTGCGTTGGCACGCAACCACACATAATTTAATTAAAAGGAAAAAATGTTTGTGCATTAATTCAATCCGTGGGAAACCATTACAAAACATTGCATATTAAAATGTTTTGCCCCAGCAGAAGAAATGTAACGGAATATCCCTTTTAAAGAGTATACGTATATGTTCATGCTAAACATGTCTCACTCTTGTTTTGGTTTTTCTTGATTTGCCTGTAAACAAAACGAACTGGGCGGCACAATTATTTCGGCAACTTGCCGCCCTAGCGCACGCGCGGAGTTGGCGATCCTGTCTAATATAATGATCTGACAAAGAGTAACTTTGTTTTGCTTTTATTTTGTAGGACGGACGGTGGAAAGGGGAGAGGGGGTGAGGGGGGCGGGGGGGGGGGGAATTGTCGTCAAGGGGGCGTGTCAGTTGCTCTGCAGACGCTCTGCAGTTTTTGATTGGCTGCGAGTGTCGGAGGCTGTCAGCTGGACCAGAGTCCACTTTCAAAGTGCATTGTAGAGACGAGATGTGCAAGCCGGTAGGCGGATGCTCCGCAGACAGCCCGGCCAAGGTACACTTTCGAAGTATCGAAGTATACTTACCCACGGCTACTCAGCCGTGTATTTGACATACTTTCAATCCGCTATGAGCGAGGTGCAATACCTCCACACACACACACACACACACACACACACACACACACACACACACACACACACACACACACACATGAGATTTTGCTTAATTCATGTACACATGTCATATTCACCTCTTGGCCCTGGTGGTGAAACATTCTGTTGGCCACAAATCCATGACATGTTTTCACCAGCACTGACACCTGAAAACACACACCTACCATCAAACAAATGCATGCTTACTTTGGTTGACACACTACTTTAATATCAAGGGGTAAGTCAAATGATCACATGGTTTTGTTAGAAATGTATTCACTTTTGGGGGCGTTAGAATTTAAGACCTTTATTTTCGCAAATAAAACATTGAAAGGCTCAACAATTACAGAGTTCCGTACTGCTCAAATATTTGTTTAAAACCATTATTTGTTCAAGTCTGAAACCTTTTGCAAAAGTCACCATACACCACCATTCAGGTCAATTATTATGAAGCTGAAACAAGGTGTGTTAGTTTCAAAGCTGAAAACAACATTTTCGTCATGTCTTTGACACTCCTTAGACAGTACCATCACAAGGAATTATGTCACAGTCTATTTCTATCATAAATGCAGTCAGATTTAGCTTCGGCCTTATTCTGTTATTTTTTCAACCAATTAAAATTGTTCTTACTTTGCCAATCTTCTTGCCAAGGTCCATCACCGTGGCAACCGCCTGGGCAGAGGTGTCTTTGCTGTAGACATTCTCCAGCAGTCTCATGATGTGCGCAGGGGCGAAGAAGTGTGTTCCCACCACTGATCCGGGACGTTTTGTGGCGCTAGCAATCTGCACAAACAGCGCTAAATGACAGCGAGCAAATATAAAATGGAATACAGTGGAACCGGCCCCCTCTTTTCCCCTGAAAACAGAGTATGGCTGCCTAAATGGTAGGAGAAAAAATGGTCAAACACGTAAATGTCCACTCATTGAAAAACAAGTGTATTTGGGAGTTGCAGCCCATGAACGCAGAAGAAAAATAATAAGAAGACCCCCTCCCCCTCCCCCCCCCCCCCCTTTTTTAAGACCACCTTCTTTTAAGATCTAATTTTCTCTGATTTTTGGAGGTCTTAACATTTTCTGTTAAATAATTTCTATAAAGTCATTTTACGACTCCCTCCCTTTTGAGACCAGGCTTTTCTAAGATTTTCAAAGTTCTGAAAAGAAGGGTACCACTGTAGAAAAATGCCAGATACAGTGAAGCTGAGTACACTTGTAATCCCTGAGTGCCATATAGTGACTTATATAACGTACATGTATCTGCAAGTTCAAGAATTATTCCAAATGAAAGCAATTACAAACATGTTTAATGCTCTATCCCTCTTTTGTAACACTGGAACATTTCTTTTTAACACTGGAACATTTCTTTGTAACACTGGAACATTTCTTTCTTTCCCAAATTATCACTTTGCTATAAATGACTGGATTGGGCTACAAAGATTATAATCTGCACCATTTTGTGTTTTCCCCAATCTTGGCAAAGTAAAAAAAACAAAAAAAAACAAAAAACACACACACACACACACACACACACACACACACAGAGACAAGCTATGCAGAGACATAAAATATAACTCACAATGTCAATGCTGATAGTAGATGTATTGGTGCACAGAACTGCAGACGGCTTGCAGATCACATCCAGCTTTCGGAAGATGTCTTGCTTCAGTGCTACGTTTTCATACACTGCCTCGATCACCTGAAAACAAATATCCATGAACACAATCAACTGTTATAAGCAGGCAACATTGTTTCATTGGCACTGATGAATGCTCTTATATAAAGCCAAATAAAAGACAAGAAATTCCTCCGATAGGAACTACACCCCTGTCAAAGGGAAATAACCTTCTCAGTTGGTGGCAGTGAGAATGGTTATTTCCCTTTGACCAACGGGGGTGTCCGTCTATACCAGGCCTTGTATAATTTTAATCCACCAATAACTCCCTAACCGTGTGTTTGACTGGTCCCAATTTTTGTAAGGACCGTCTCAGGAATGTATAGAACCTGTTCACCAAGTTTGGTGACGATCGGTCCGTTCATTCTTGAGATCTACTTGCGAACACAAACACATCGAGTGAAACCTATACACACCCCTATACCGGGGGTGTAATGAATTCCAGCAATAACACTGACTGGGTTTTCGCAAGCTGAGTGAGCTCCCTATATACAGGCCATTACTTTACCCAGTGTCTGCTTGATATGATAATTTTTTCATTCAAACAGATGAGGATCAGAGCACCGACAGGCACAGTGGCATGGTGGTAAGATGTCGGCCTCTTAATTGGAAGGTCGTGAGTTCGAATCCCAGCCGCGGCTGGCTGATGGGTTAGGGGTGGAGATTATTCCGATCTCCCAGGCCAACTTATGTGCAGACCTGCTAGTGCCTTATTCCCCTTCGTGTGTACACGCAAGCACAAGACCAAGTTCACACGGAACAGATCCTGTAATTCATGTCAGAGTTCGGTGGGTTATAGAAACACAAAAATACCCAGCATGCTTCCCCCGAAATCGGCGTATGCCGCCTGAATGGCGGGGTAAAAACCGTCATACACGTAAAAACCCACTCATGCAAAAACATAGTGAACGTGGGAGTTTCAGCGCATGAACGAAGAAGAAGAAGAAGATCAGAGCACATTGTTCATTACCTGTGACGACAAAGGTATGTGTCCATGGTTATTCCCATCGAGCTGTACATATCTAGATGAGCTGCCTCACCTTCAAGAAAAACCATTCTAAAGCCTCGAAAGAGCCTGACGGAATGATACTTCCGAACATGGTCTATAAGACAAGAGTACAAAAAACAGTTAGGTGAAGCAAGAATGAGGCTGGAGGGGACAGATTCCTTACAGTGTATTGAATTTCACACAAATTCTCTGTAAAACAATGTGTCTACTTTCTTTATCAGTACTGCGGCCCAAAGAATGCCAGCATCATGCACTGAGCTAGGTTAGAAACCAATAAAAAGGATGTCATCATGTTTGAAATACAGAGTCCCCTGAAAGCGGTGTATGGCTGCCTAAATGGCGGAATAAAATGGGCGTACACGTAAAGAAAACATTCATGCAAAAACACGAGTGAACGTGGGAGTTTCAGCCCATGAACGCAGAAGAAGAAGAAGAAATACAGAAAATGAGATATTCATACCAAGTCAACATTTG
Source organism: Littorina saxatilis (assembly GCF_037325665.1). Lineage (NCBI taxonomy): Eukaryota > Metazoa > Mollusca > Gastropoda > Littorinimorpha > Littorinidae > Littorina > Littorina saxatilis. The sequence goes on from NC_090256.1 coordinate 19,932,734, forward strand.
CCAGCTGCTGCATGTCAACGGTTGGTGAAATGTTGCTCATACAGTGCCGCATGGCATCTTCCGTCATCAGCTTGCGTCGCACAGCATCCTTGAACGCCAGCTGAATCATCTCCACTCCCTTGTCCAGAAGCTGGGGATCAAATGCAGACTAAGGTGTACTCCCCCATCTTCAAGTTATTGCACAGAATTCAAATCAATGTCTTTTTGAAGTCTCCCCTCCCAACTGCCCCCCCCCCCCCTCCATCCCCCCCTAACAACAAAATCAACTTAGAAACAGAATTCTTCACTTACTTCCAGTTTTGGCTTTTTTTTTCTCCCCATTTGTTCTCTGATTTTTTAACATTCTGAAAGTATTCTGCATTCACTCCACACAAGGGAGGCCTGCCAAGTTTTTTTGACAACAATAAAAATAACTAGTACAAAACGTAGTTGCATGATGAGTCTTCAAAACTTGTTTGTTCTTTGATAGTCGTATACATGTATAGTCTAACATGTTTGGACACAATTATCTAAGTGTATTGCTTTGTATTTTTAAAATAAACATGACAGCCAAAGAATCGGTATCCACAAGGATTTAAGTATCTATATTTGCAGCTCCTGGCTGCTCTGCACTAGTAACTTTGATACTTATCTACTTATGCCCTTTTCCCATTGTGACGCATATATAATATAGGCCACTGATGACACTCAACCCTGGGCTGTCCCTCTGAACTGTAAGCATGTTGTTCCCAGGCCTCTGTCTTTGGTCTTTTGTGCATACTTTCTTGATCTAACACATTGTTCTCACCCCAGGCATAAACCAAATAGCCTGGACCGCCAACTCGTCACGTGACCCTTCGAGGTTACGACTCTCGACTTTCAGGGGCCCGTCACGTCCGGTTTGAAAGGCCAGCGATTCGAAGACAGTGAAAAGAAAGCACGCTCCAGTTATTTGTGACAATGGGAGGTGACAATGAACTGGATTTTCCAAAACTCCAAACTAAACTTAACAAAACTCATCGAAAAACATGTTCCATATGCACTTTTGCTGAGTTTATTTTAGCATTTTCAGAACTTACCTCGGCAACTTCGTCCATGTTTACAATCGACACCAGATATGACGTCCCCCTGATTTCTGAAAGGCCATGTAAGCGTAGGTTCCTAAATGCGAGAGGCGCTACCTTGTAATAGAGAGAAAGAGCGGAGAGAGAGGTACGGGTAGTTGGCGGTTCAGGATAAATGGTCTATGCCCCAGGCTGGTTAAATGTGCAATAGCTTTGACACGTACATAGGATGTCTTCTAACACAACAAAGTTTTGAAGCCAGGATATTAATTTGACTGATACATGTATATGTTTTGAAGACAGGTCCAACAGACCTAAATTGTCCCATGTGTCTGGGAACAGCACTGTGTCAGTGTGGTAGAAATCAAGAGTACAATCTATGCTCCTATTAGCACTAACCTTTTGATTCTGCTCCACAAGTATGACCGGGTAGTCCACTCTCAGCAGACAGATAGCGATACCCTGCCCCATGGTGCCGGCACCGATCACACCGGTAGACTTTACTGGCACCGGCTTTGTGTTGGCCGCACTTGCCCCGCTGGGAAGTTGCCACTGGAACATTGTTCAAAGGGTTGATACACTAAACTTCATACACGGTGTAGTACACTTTAGACAGAGAGTGAGAGGTGAGAGGAGGGGAATAGAGAGAGGGAGCGGGGCATGGAGGGAGAGAGAGGGAGGGTGAGCAAGAGGAGACTGAAGGAGAGAGAGAGGGGGAGATATGGATGGGGTGGATGGGGGAGGGGGAGAGAGAGAGGGGGAGGGAAGGAATAGAGAGGGAGGGCGCGAAGAGGAAGAGTGAGAGAGACAGAGGGGGGAAAGGGAGAGAGAGAAAGAGAGGGAGAGAGAGAGAGAAAGAAGGAGAAGTAATTGTAAAAGGAAAAAAGAAGGTCCAGTACAAAACAATGTCCATTTTGCGTGTAACTGAAATAACATATTGTATTACAAATTCCAAACAAGCACGCAGACGGAAGAGAAAGAAAGTTATCAAGAAAGAGAGAGCGAGTGAAAGGGTTATAAGTTTACAGTAGGCGACATCACACAAAAAATAAAAACCCTTCCGAAATAGTACCCGCTGATGGGACCAAAAAAAGTCTGATCTCCTTAATATAGAAAAGAAAAAAAGAGAAAAAAAATTCATACAAGTGCAGGGAATCCTGCTGAACACAGGATTATTACATGGCTAGTTGTGAACATACACAATGAAAATAGAGATTTACAAACTACATGTAATTCAACCCAGTGACAACTATTTGGAATTAAAAAAACAGTGACAAGGATACTCAACTCAAAAAAGAATTTCCCTGCAAACATAAAGCCTGCACCTCACGGCATAAAATTCTTCCTACATTTTTTACGGATGGGATTTGTACGCGGATCCGTATGAATTTGATTTTTCAGTCCATCCAAAACACGTGAAATTGCCAATTTTTATGTCCAAATTATATAGTGGGTTTCTCAGGAAAGGGACACAGACCAGTAACCTTTTTCGTTTCTACTCCAGTACCATCCCTGTATTTTTTTAAAAAGTCTTCACCCTCTGAGCGGCCCTTTCAGCAAAGAAAGCGTAACGAAGGGCTGCACACTGCGAGCTAGACATCAGTTCTGTAAACAGAGTGTTCTCTCGTAGCAGTCCTTCGTTGTATGGTAGTTCTGCTGCACTGCGTACAGCTTTCAAACACACCTATATGAATAAAAATAAGAGGCAATTAGCTGGCATCAGTGCAAACAAAATGTTAGCCAAACCTGTTAAATCATCGTAATGTCATGGAATTTTGGCGTGACTCAATTCTTGGCGATTTTGAGATTTTTCAGCTTTAGACTAAGTAAACCTTTCTCCATTTAAACTATTCTCTTAAATATGATTGACAATGCATTGTTTAATAACATTCTTTTATTTTTCTATTCATACCAGGAACGAATATAAACACTATTTCATAATACAAATAATCAGTTTTGTCCTTCTCCTGATTAGCTGTTTAAAAAGAGTTACGCCAAAATTCCACCACGACCACGGAATGGTGTAATTGTGTGAACAAGTGACTTCAGGCATTCAACAGCTGCATCCTTAACTCTTTCGTGACGGGATGCGACTATATTAGTAATAGCGCTGCAACGCCCACGGACGGGAAGCGACTATTTTAGTATTAGACATACAAGGTACACGACTCGTGATTGCTTCCCGGTTTTTGAAGCTTGCAGTAAATTGAGTTGTTTCCCTTGATACACGTGGTTTTCTCTTCCGGCTTGATCAAATTAGTGCAGATTTGCGTGGTGTTTTCGAACAAAAAAAATGAATCGAAGGCGAGCCTTGTCACGGGAGGAGATTCTCCGGATGTTGGATCTTGAGGATCCTGTAGATCATGATACATCGTGTCGTTTTAGCCTCAAGAAAGCGATAATAGCAGTGATATTGAGGAAGAAACAGTCCCGTTGTTGCTAGTACGAGTCGGCAACTACACGTGGTCGGGGGTGATACTGCTAGACGAACATGATGTATCTCGGAATCGTGCAGGAGCTATAGGGGCGTGGCAGCACTGATAACAATGGATGGCTGGAGCCTTCAAATCCTTTTGGAATTGTTCATAGGTGTACAGTTGGTACTTTGTTGTGAAAATGTGACTTATATTCAATATGGATTACCTAGACATCATTTGGTGAGTGTTACAGTTTTGTTTCATTTGAGTCAGGATGCTGTGAGTGAATGCGTGATTTGCTTGTTTTTTTCTTTGTACTGTCTCCTTATTTCTGTGTACAATGTTAACAATATTTCAGCTAATTCATAGGTTTTACACCTTGTTTGGTTATAACATTATTTATAATACTTTCTGTTAAAAAATAACTTTTAAAAAAAGCAGTGGAAAATAAAACACACACAAAAAAACGTTAAAAAACACAAATTATCCCCCTTTCACCCCCCTTTCACCCCCCTTTGCTAAAACAAATCGCGTGACAAACTTATAAATAGCACGACTGAACTGGGCATCCATTTTTGAATTAGTACACAAAATTTAGTGGTGATTGGACTTAATTCAAGCTTGCTAGACAGATTTCTTTACAGTTACTGATTTTTGGGAAGTTTCTTGGTGGCAAGCTTGGGCAGGCAGGACGTTAACGCCGTGGCAGTGCTAGTCACAATAGTGTTAAACTCCTAGAACTAAATTGTGTGCTAGCTGGTCAGACTTATTGTTTGATGTACGTGTAGCCGACAGATTTTCTGTCATACAGTTACACATTGACAGGCCTCCATTTGAAACTTTGAGGTTGTAATTCGGGATTGTTGATGCCTGACCAAAGCCTAACTGAAGCCCGATGGGCCCCATTTGATGAAAAAAAAAGAAGAGCACACAAAGATTGGTTAAGCCCAATTGGGCCGTATTTGATGGAAAAAAAAGAAGAAAAAAAAATACACACAAAGATTCGTTAAGCCTGATTGGGCTATATTTGATGAAAAGAATAAACCATAAAAAAGATACATAAAAAGTAGTTCTCTTCTGTTCAGGTAAATGACATGTACAGGGAAATAATATGTAAGTAATGCATGACTTACCACAGGTGCCATGAATCCTCTCTGTCTCTGTTTTACCTGCCTCATAGCAGCTGAAAATAATAATGACAAGAGTTAACCTCTCAAAGCAGCACTTCTATTTTTGTTCATCAGCCTAACTAATAACTATCATAGATATACTTGGCATATAGAAGTACAGCTGCAACAAATGGCATCTTTTTAAGTCCTGTACTGTCTGGTCACAGTAAGGACTGATTGAGGGTGTGGGTGACATACAACAATGCGCAAGCTATTAGCTAGTAGCTTGACGTTTCTTCTACGTCGCCAGCTATATACACTTGTCAATTGTAAAGTTTTGTTAGTGATGGGTACTGGCTGCTGCTGTCTCCTTGTATAATCTTGGGAACCTTTGAGTACCCATAGCAGTTTTTTTTAGGGCTCTTAATCTAAAATTCATCAACCCTGTTTGACTGGCTTTGCCTACAAAGGTGTTTGTTGTGCTTCATGCACTCTGTTACACTCCGGCTATTACATTTAGAGAAATCCAGTTCGACACACTTACCATCGACACACTTACCATCAACATACTTACCATGGACACACTTACCATGGACACACTTACCATCAACACACTTACCATCAAAAACTTGCACCAGTCTGTCAGCACCTTTGACGGGTTGGTCAGACAGGCGACAAGGCTGCACTGGTTTTCCCATGACACTTTTTGCAAACTTGACAGCCTCTTCCAGAAGATCTCCTTGCACAATCTATAAACACATGCGGTTTAGAAGAATGAAAATAAATAAAAATACCAACACAGATCGACTACTAACCTTCCAAAATCCACAATAAAAAACAATAATTAGGTTAGTTATTGGAATATTTCATTTTTGACAAAACAAGAATGTCCTGTTTTGTCAAAAATTAAACAATCCAATTTCTTGTTTTTTGAAGAAGAATTTGTTTTTAAACACTGAAACTGACTTCATATAATTAGCAGGTACGCAGAGACCGACTGCACAGTTACGGCTGTCTACAACTGATTTCAGTCAGAGAAAAATAAGTCCAACATAATTTACAATGAATGCAAAGATTTTGTTCCAAATGAATCGATGTATATATGTACCTTGTCCAAAATGCCATACTCCAAAGCCTTGGGTGCTGGGACATGTTTGCCAGTGCTGATCATCTCCATGGCAACGGCAACATCAGTCACCCTTGGCAACCGCTGGGTTCCTGCTGCTCCTGGTAGAATGCCCAGCAAAACTTCTGGGAATCCAACCCTGGGGGGAAGAGAAGCTATGAAAATCATAGCTATGGTTCAAAGCTAAAGATGACTTCATTATACATACAGGAACACAAAGGACATATTTCAAGAAGCCTGTACTCTATGTCTACTAATACGCTCTCTAACATGTCCTATTCAGGTCTTCAGAATTTCTTTCTTACTTTACAACAGTGAAAGCAAGAAAGAAACAAAAACGGAAAATGACTGTAATTAATGCACTCAGGGACATGAGGAACACTTGCACTTGACAGTAGCTGCAATGACTCGATCTCTGTTATGCTCAGTCCACTCAGTGTGAAAGCTGCTTAACACTTTCTACCCCACCTATGTTGACAAAGTTTTTTTTTTGCCGAGACCAGCTGTGCTGCAGCAGGTCACTCAGAATTGTAGTAACTGTGTAGTAACTGTGTATCAACACGCTAGAATGCAGGTGTTAGATGGATGTTACAGGAAGCGACTGAAGCTAACAGTCTGAGAGGATATCCATACCTGGTCAGATAGAGCCATATAGTGGGTACGGATATATCCGTACCCGGGAGACAATGAGTTAAGTTATAATGGAATCTAGACATGAATTCTAAAACCTCCATTTTTACTGTAACTACTAATAGCTATTAAGTAAAGCTTGGTTTCAAACCTACTCTTTAGTTCTGATTATTGTTCTATCAATCACACAAAATTCCTTTAGCTGGCGACCGCAGGGGCATTAAAATGTACGGAAAATTGTATGTACGTAAAAATGTCATGTCCAGGAATCGTTGAACACACCTGGCTGACTTCACAGCGATTCTGTAGTGACAAAAGAGAGCGATCTCCAGTCCCCCTCCCAAGCAGGTGCCATGGATGGCCGCTACCACAGGCTTGTCACTCTCTTCCAGTTTCTTGCCCACCATCGTCAGCCGAGGTCCTGTAACAATTCTCAAAAACTACCATCAAATGTTCTACTCAGTGTACATGTGTAAATTCCACTGAGCAGTTGTTGTTTATTACTACAGTGGAACCTGCACTTTAAGACCTCCAAAATTCTTAAATAATCAAGTCTTTAACAGGAGGGAGTTTTAAATGGGGTGAAAATTTACAGAGGTTATATGAACAGAAAGTCTAAGAAAACAGGGTCTTCATGTGGAGGACGTCTTAAATTGGGGGTTCCACTGTATAGGGTATCACCAGTCAATGTCCTTATAATAGGTTTATAGAGGCCTGTGAGGTCACATTCATTAAATCATCAGTTATAAGTTTTGTTTACTATGGATTAAATCTACTCGTTTAACTACTAATACTACACTGTACTAGAAATGGTAGAGATAACCTCCATCAAGTGCAGCAAAAAGCTGTACACAGTTATTCTTTGCTTAGCACAGATAAGAATCTGCCAGTCATGATGTTATCGTTACCAATATGACAGGTTTATAATAAGATAAAAGTAGAACAACTTTCAATCTTTATTTTTTTATATAGCTTAAGACACTTAAGTAGCTCCCAATGTTTATTTTTGACCTTACATCACAGCAGATTCTTTGTGCTGGAGGCGGGGAGAAATACAGTGGAACGTCCTCTCTTTTAAGGCCTCCAAAAATCTGAGAAAAATCAGGTCTTAAAAAGGAGGGAGTTTTAAAATGGGGGTCATTTTTACAGAGGATATGAACAGAAGGTCTTAGAAAACAAGGTCTTAAAGGGGAGGAAGTCTTAAATTGGGGGTCTTAGAAGGGGGGTTCCACTGTAGCATAACTGCTTCAGCGAAGACAGACTGCTACCGCTGCTTGCAATTTTTTCTGTTCCAATGGAGACCAAAATTCAGATTATGATTTATCCAGTTGTTGAGCGGTGTACCTTCTTGTGGTTTGTTAAATTCTTTGATGTCTGCCCCAGAGGAAAAGGTTCGCCCTTTGCCAATGACAATGACGGCCTTGACACTGGGGTCCCTGACAGCTCTGCTGATACCATCGTCCAGTCCCTTGCGCACATGAATACTGAAATGCAAACATTTTACTGAATGTAAAGTTTAAATCAACACAGCAGACATCAAATTGAACTTTGAATCATTCATACATCAGTCAGTCTATTCTACAATTGATCATCACATCAGAAATTAAATCTGTTACTTGACTGACTCTCCCATAATGATCAGTGTCTTTGCAAATTAATAGTCATTATTAGTAATAGTCAGTGACAGCAGGAGGAGGAATTCACAATTTGTGGTTGGCTTTTTTTCTTTAGCACCCTGTGTTGTACAACATTAGACTGAAGATGAGATGGCCAAACAAAACAGTGAGTTGATTCCTGCATAGCTCCTGCTTGTTTATCTCATTTCATTTTCTTTTCATTTCATTTCTCATTACTTTATTGTCCCATCGCTGGGAAATTCGGGTCGCTTCCTCCCAGTGGAAAGCTAGCAGCAACGGAGTCGCGCTACCCAGGTGTCTGCGTGTTTTGGTGTATTCAGCCACCTGCACTTATGGCAGAATGACCAAGGTCTTTTACGTGCCATTGTGATGACACGGGGGTGTGACATGGCGTAATTCCGTCTCTGGGTCTGCACATAAAGTTGACCAGTGTCCGTCCCGGCCCGAATTCGAACCTGCGACCTTTCGATCACAAGTCCAGTGCTCTACCAACTGAGCTACCGGGCCCTCTCATTTATGTGCGGTTTTTTTGTGGAAGGAAAGTCTCATTTCAGACTTTTCTTATTTTAAAAACCTGGTTGTAGATCAATATAATATATATCTATATATATATATACTTTTTTATTCACTATACAAACTACAAGTAAAATCATTACAAGCTATTATAATTACATTGTAGGCTTACAAACGCCAACACATCTCAGTGTTCTTGGCCCAGAAATCATTTTCCTAGCTATCAAAGGCACATAAAAATGTGTTGGATAAGGGTAACCTTGACCAACCTTTTTTTCTGCCAACCCTGAAACTTTTTATGTACCAAGCTAAGTCCATAGATAATGGGACATTTAACACTCCATATAGGTATAGATTATATAGGTGTAGGGACCAATGAGTAGGCCTCGCGGCCTTTTTACGTCCCCTCATTATATTCCACAATACATTTGGGTCTATTTATGCATGCTAATTTTTTTTTAATTTAGTGACCAATTGTCACCCATCATATTTATACAAACTTTCTTTCATGAACTGTTCACTGTCCAGTCAGTACATATCCACAGACCCTTTTTGTTATATTTAGTCAAGTTTTGACTAAATATTTTAACATCGAGGGGGAATCGAAACGAGGGTCGTGGTGTATGTGCGTGTGTCTGTGTGTCTGTGTGTGTGTGTAGAGCGATTCAGACTAAACTACTGGACCGATCTTTATGAAATTTGACATGAGAGTTCCTGGGTATGAAATCCCCGAACGTTTTTTTCATTTTTTTGATAAATGTCTTTGATGACGTCATATCCGGCTTTTCGTGAAAGTTGAGGCGGCACTGTCACGCCCTCATTTTTCAACCAAATTGGTTGACATTTTGGTCAAGTAATCTTCGACGAAGCCCGGACTTCGGTATTGCATTTCAGCTTGGTGGCTTAAAAATTAATTAATGACTTTGGTCATTAAAAATCTGAAAATTGTAAAAAAAAATAAAAATTTATAAAACGATCCAAATTTACGTTTATCTTATTCTCCATCATTTGCTGATTCCAAAAACATATGAATATGTTATATTCGGATTAAAAACAAGCTCTGAAAATTAAATATATAAAAATTATTATCAAAATTAAATTGTCCAAATCAATTTAAAAACACTTTCATCTTATTCCTTGTCGGTTCCTGATTCCAAAAACATATAGATATGATATGTTTGGATTAAAAACACGCTCAGAAAGTTAAAACAAAGAGAGGTACAGAAAAGCGTGCTATCCTTCTTAGCGCAACTACTACCCCGCTCTTCTTGTCAATTTCACTGCCTTTGCCATGAACTGACGATGCTACGAGTATACGGTCTTGCTGAAAAATGGCATTGCGTTCAGTTTCATTCTGTGAGTTCGACAGCTACTTGACTAAATATTGTATTTTCGCCTTACGCGACTTGTTTAACCTTACAATAAGGCCAACTGCCAACAAAAACATCTCTGCATTCTTAACCAGTGGAAATTGACACTGCATGTACTATCTCATCCATGCTTGCGGGAGAAAACTGGGTCATGGACACTGGGACATCACTGCAACTGCCTACTGCATAAATTATCATCAGGTAATAAGTTTACACTAGTTTGCACCCTTCAGTACTTACTATCAATGTCCAATCATGGCATCTATATATATATACGACTTGTGTCTGTCTGTCTGTCTGTCTGTCTGTCTGTCTGTCTGTGCGCGATGCGCGGCCAAAGTTCTGGATGGATCTGCTTCAAATTTGGTGGGCTTATTCAGAGAGACCCCGGACACAACCTCATCGATGAGATATTTCAACACGTGCTCTCAGCGCACAGCGCTGAACCGATTTTTAGGTTTTTCTCTGGATCCATTTCCTGTCTTCCTCATCTTCTTCAGTGTTTTCAGCGTTTACCTCCCTTCCTTCGTGTGGCGTCAATCCATATTCCCGTTACTACGTTACTATTTTTAGAATGTCACTGCACTGTCCAGAACGCTTTCCTTGCACCCGTAAGTTGTCCTTAGTGTAAAAGTGAAAAGGTCGAATCAATTTATAGCCACGCGAAAAATACACTGTCATCTATCTCTATATATTTATAGATATAGATATAATACATATATATATATATATACTGCTTCTCTGTGTGTTTGTGTGTGTGTGGGCAACACCTGTGGGTTGTAGAGTTCTGTTTGTGATGTGGTCTGGCAGCTTTGGTGTGTCTATATGTTCAGGCCTTCCTTCGAAAAGCCATAAAATTTATTCTCAATCCCGTTTGAGTGGACTTTGCCTTCAAAGGTGATTGTGGTGTTTCGGCACTCGGTTACATTTGGTGTCGTCGACTGCGATGGGACTTGACATGAAATGTTCAGGCCACTGAATCATTTTCGTGCTGTTCCCATTCCACCTGGGAGGGTCCATAGTTTGGAACTTTAAGGACAAAGTTCATTCAAAGGGGGTCGAGTGTGACAGGGAGACTACCGTCGCCCTTCACAGCAGACTCTGCAGAGTTGTTCGCCTTAGAAGTTGCGGTCTTTCCTTGCATGTACCCGTAAGTTCTCACTGAAAAAGTGCAAAGGTCGAATCTATTTATCAAAAAATCCACTGTCATCTATCTCTATATATTTATATATATATATACATAGTAATAGATATATATATACGGCTTCTGTGTCTCTGTGTGTGTGTGTGTCTGTGTGTGTGTGTGTGTGTGTGTGTATGTGTGTGTGTGTGTATGTGTGTGTGTGTGTGTGTGTGTGTGTGTGTGTGTATGTATGTGTGGAGGCAACACCTGTGGATTGTAGAGTTCTGTTTGTGATGGGGTCTGGCGGCTTTTGTCTGTCTGTATGTTCTGGCATTTGAGAAGCCATAACAGATAATATAGGGCTTAGAAATAAGCTCTAAAAATTCTCAATCCCGTTTGAGAGGACTTCGCCTTCAAAGGTGATTGTGGTGAACCGTCACGCTGTCTGTCTCTGTCTCGCGATTCACCCCGGCGAAGCCGGGTATTCCTCTAGTTATATATATATATATACTAGATGAATACCCGGCATCGCCGGGTGGATCGCGAGACAGAGTAACTATGCAGCGTGGCGGTTCGCCGGCTTAGAGCACGTGTTGAAAATGTTCATCGACCAGTTTGTGCCCGGGATCCACCTGAATATGCCCACCAAATCTGATGCAGATCCGTCGAGAACTTTGGCAGTGCATCGCGAACAGACACACACACAGATACACACACAGACAGTACAGAAGTTGTACCTACCATCTACTGTAGAGCTTATTAATGGTTGCAATGAATATTTACGATGGGAGGGGTAGTATTAGTGGCAATATTTTGAAGATGGGAGGGATTTTGTACACAAATTGCAATACTTAGATGACCTGTGCAGAAAAGCGCTGCTTAGATTTGTTTTTGTTGTGTGGTGGCAGTGAAAGAAGTGAAGAAGTAGAGCCGAAAAAAAAAGTGTTTAGTTTTGTAATTCGTATCGCGAAACAGAGTATTCACCGCGGTTCACCGCGCCGCGCTTAGGGCACGTGTTGAAAATTTTTATCGACCAGTTTGAATGACTCACAAGAGAGTACAATGCGGTGGTGGTTGGTAAGCCATGTTTGCTGAAAGAGAAAAGAGCACAGTGTTGAAAGTGATTTGATCTTTTTTAAGACAGACACAGAAGCACCGGCAAAACTCCTGACTATTAATGTTGCAATGAATATTTACGATGGGAGGGGTAGTATTAGTGGCAATATTTTGAAGATGGGAGGGATTTTGTACACGAATTGCAATACTTAGATCTGAACCAACATTGAAAACTCGGCAGGTTTCAAGTAGAAAGGGAAGCTACTGCTGCTTCAGCAACCTAACGTTGTTGAATTGCGTAGATTGTTTCCCTTGGCACGGAAGCCGTATCCGCGGTTCACCGCGCCGCGCTTAGAGCACGTGTTGAAAATTTTCACCGACCAGTTTGTGTCCCCGTCGCGATATAACCTTGAATGGTTGAAAACGACGTTAAACACCAAATAAAGAAAGAAAGAAAGAAAGAAAGTTTGTGTCCGGGGTCCAGCTGAATATGCCCACCAAATTTGAAGCAGATCCATCGAGAACTTTGGCCGTGCATCGCGAACACACACACACAAGCCGTATATGATCATATATATTGATGATTACCCGCTTCGCCGGGTACTGGCTTCGCCGGAAAGAAGTAGAGGCAAATACCCGGCTTTGCCGGGTACCCGGCTTAGCCGGGTGAGTGGCGCACCGTACGCCGGCTTCGCCGGGGCCGGGTGAGTGGCGCACCGTACGCGATTGATGCCACATGAAGGAAGGGAGATAAACGCGCAAAACACTGGAGAAGATAAGGAAGAGTTACTGGGAATGGATGTACAGAAAAACCATAAAAATTAAAATCGGTTCAGCGCTGCGCGCTGAGAGCACGTGTTCAAGGGTCTACCTGAATATGGCCACCAAATCTGAAGCAGATCCATCGAGAACTTTGGCCGTGCATAGCGAACACACACAGACAGACAGACACACGTACACAAGCCGTATATATAGATATATGTTTGTAACAGTAAAGCTCTAGACTCTCACTAGCTGTTCTTAAAGGACAGAACCAGAAAGGATCCAATTCCACCCAGAGTGGGTGCATTTCTTTTTTGGTATAGACTTCAAACTGGCAATACATTTGATATTTCAGCACTGCAAACTGCAATGCGTTGAACCAGGTCTAGAATTATGTACATGTTCTGTGCGTGCCAGCGTTGTGCGTATGTGTGTGTGTGGCTACGTGCGTGACTGCGTGCATACATGCCTGTGTGTGTGTGTGTGTGTGTTGTGTTGTGTTGTGTTGTGTTGTGTTTGTGTGTGATAAGATAAGATAGATAGATAGATAAGATAAATTTGCAGATGTCTAAGGCCGCGAGGCCTATATCTGATCTTTTGACCAGTACTATTAACTTTCCTAACTTTGAGATGGCCTAGTGTAACGATCTTTTGATCGTGCCTTATTCAAGTTATTGTCTTGACTTTCATCCGGTGTCGTGTGTGTGGTGCTCTCATTTTCATTCCAGGTGTAGTGTCCTTACCTTAGCGCATTGACTGGCGGATTGTTGACTTCCAATATAGCTATCTGCCCTTGGGTGCGATAGTCCACCATTTTCACAGCTACTTGGAATCGTTTACAACCAAGTAACTTATTTCTCGCTTCTTGTCACTACTGAAAGCAAAAGTAACCTTTGACCAACCTATGCAAAGCCACTCCATAGTTTTACGGCCTGAAATTCGTACGCTCTCAGAAAACATAACTGATTGTCTTTAAAATTATTTAAATTTCATATTGATCCAATAATCAATTAAATCAAACTATTCGCCTGCTGCTAAACGATCATGAGTATTTTTCCAGTTTTGTATCTACTAGCTTTGCATGTTACTTACTTTTGTTTAAAGATGGCTGCCTATCAGCTGAGAGGTGACAACAACTGAATGAACAAGGCGTATAATTTTCCTCGTGATTCTTCCGATATATGATGAACCCCCCACGAATTTAACATACAAGTAAGTGCTACTGTATGAGTCGTTCTTGGTTACGTTTTAGCGCAGGAAGGAATCTGGAAAGAGTACAAAGTCCGAGAGAGTCGACGGATGGAAGGGTCTGGATCTGGATCTGGATAACCCGCCTGGGTTGGTGGTTGGCGGGTGCGCCACAGAAGCCGACGACGACTATCAACGTGACGTTATTGTGGGTGTGCGCATCTAAAAGAGTCTTAAAAGTTCACTGTACACAAGGTGGATATAGTGTACAACTCTAGCTGGTCTTCTTGCTGCTGTACTTGCGGTTTTAGTCCGTTTGCCCTAGAATGTAGGCTTTTCAAGCACAGTTAAAAAAATGCTATGTTACAATGTTAAAAACTGGATAAAAACTACTGAGGCTCTCACACTGGTTTCTGCCCCCCCTAACGCCGATAAGAAGGCGCTGGGCGTGGTCAAGGTGACGGTGGCTTCGCTCAAATTGTTCCACTCGATCACTGTCTTTAAATAAAGAACGAGTTCCTGTATTGATCTGTCTTTGAGGTAGGAGCTTTGAAACAGCGGCTGTTGTTGGTTGCCTGTCTCTGGAGGATGTTTTGGCTCTCATACCCCTCGTAGGCTTTAGGCTTGACTCGGCGCCGAGATACGCTCACCGGGGTGAGGAAGGAGTCAGGGGGTAGGGCAGGTACAAGTCCATTGATGATTTTGAACAGCATCGTCAGGCGTAGTTGCTGACGGCGTTCCTGGAGTGTAGGAAGTTGGAGGTACTCTAGCATCTTGGTGACGCAGCCTGGGTCCTTGGACCCGTAGTCTTTCATGATGAACCTAGCGGCTAGGCGTTGGATGCGTTCGAGTCTCTCAACATCTTGTTTGTATTGGGGGTCCCAGACCACCGCCCCGTACTCAAGGGTGGACCTGACAAGAGTGATGTAGGCAAGGCGACGGCACTCACGTGGGCAGTTCCGGAGGTTCCGGCGTAAGAAGCTTAGGGTAGATCCTGCCCTCCTGCAGAGACTGGTGATGTGGGGGCCCCACTTCAGGTCGGCTGAGATCTGTATGCCGAGGTACGGGTTCTGTTCGACCTGTTGGAGGATGGTGTCTCCGAGGCTGTAGAAGTAGTGGGATGTGGATCTGGTGGAGAGGACGTAGCACTTCTTAGCGTTGAACCTCATCCCCCACTGGTTGGCCCACTCTTCCAAGCTCTTTAGGTCTGCCTGTAGCGTAAGGTGGTCCTGAAAGGTGCGGATCTGGCGGTAGAGGAGACAGTCATCCGCAAAAAGTCTGACAGACGACTGGACTGAGTCTGGGAGGTCGTTGATATGGCACAGGAACAACAACGGACCCAGCACTGTGCCTTGCGGGACGCCGGACTCGACCTCTACCTCTTCAGATGCCTCGCCCTCGAGTCAGCGATCATGAGCAACGTTGATTTGACGTATGAGATCCAAACAACAAAGGGACGTAAACACTTAAAATATATCAAACAACAGAAAACGAGAGTTATAAAGAACATGTCTCCTGTCATCTGAGAGAAGAAGGAACATGTAAATGAAAACAAGTCGCGTAAGGCGAAAATACAATATTTAGTCAAGTAGCTGCCATTTTTCAGCAAGACCGTATACTCGTAGCATCGTCAGTCCACCGCTCATGGCAAAGGCAGTGAAATTGACAAGAAGAGCGGGGTAGTAGTTGCGCTAAGAAGGATAGCACGCTTTTCTGTACCTCTCTTTGTTTTAACTTTCTGAGCGTGTTTTTAATCCAAACATATCATATCTATATGTTTTTGGAATCAGAAACCGACAATGAATAAGATGAAAGTGTTTTTAAATTGATTTGGACAATTTAATTTTGATAATAATTTTTATATATTTAATTTTCAGAGCTTGTTTTTAATCCGAATATAACATATTTATATGTTTTTGGAATCAGCAAATGATGGAGAATAAGATAAACGTAAATTTGGATCGTTTTATAAATTTTTATTTTTTTTTACAATTTTCAGATTTTTAATGACCAAAGTCATTAATTAATTGTTAAGGCACCAAGCTGAAATGCAATACCGAACCCTGGGCTTCGTCGAAGATTACTTGACCAAAATTTCAACCAATTTGGTTGAAAAATGAGGGCGTGACAGTGCCGCCTCAACTTTCACGAAAAGCCGGATATGACGTCATCAAAGACATTTATCAAAAAAATTTAAAAAAAACATATGGGGATTTCATACCCAGGAACTCTCATGTCAAATTTCATAAAGATCGGTCCAGTAGTTTAGTCTGAATCGCTTTACACACACACACACACGCACACACACACGCACATACACCACGACCCTCGTTTCGATTCCCCCTCGATGTTAAAATATTTAGTCAAAACTTGACTAAATATAAAAAGGAGTATAGATAAGTGAATGATGAATCGGGGAAGTGCGGTGCATCATGAGTTGACTGGTTGAGGTAGCTCCAAGGGAAGGCACCTTGACACCGGTCCCAAGATCCACCAGGGGGCACACCACCAGACTACAGGTCCCCCGGTCCCGCACTGACTCCCACGTACAGAACGTCGTAATTTTCGCCATCGATCCGCCTCTGGAATAATTAATTAACATCCCCAAGAGGCTGTGAGCGCAGACTCCCCCCAGGCCTTCAGGACCATCGTTGAGGCCAGCTAGCTCAGAGGCGCGAGCATCCCCTGTCGAATCCACTCCAGGCATGAGCAAGTTCCAAAATTTTCACTCGCCTTGTGGGCTAGTGAATTTCAAAATTGACTATAGCCACAAACAAATGTACTCGCCCACAAAAATTAGTTACCAAAGAACAAAACGATTTGTTTTGGCAGCAACATTTTATTCAACCATATTAGATGTAACCCACAGTGACACACACACCCACACACACACAAACTCACACACATCATGTATACAAACACACACACACGACACCCACAAGCACACCCACACTTACACACACACTCACACACACACTCACACACACACACTCACAAACAGTGTTGATATACAGTTTGATACAGATCTACATTCGGATTCTAAAGTTATTAAACTATTGCAGATGTTGTTATTACTATATTGCAGTGTTTCGTTCACAAGTCAGCTTTAAGTTGTCTGATCCCAATACAAACAATGTCAGCTTCAACACAGCACAGAACAAATTTTCAAGCTGAAACACTTAATTTCCGTTCAAAACAAGGCAAACACACTAATTAACTTTATACTTGCAAATCCATTCAAACATGGTGAAAGGCGAGCAGGTCTTGCAAGCGCCAGTGTACCGATCGCATCGCAACATGATAAAAAAACCAAAGAAGGCAGAAACTCAATCAGCTCGATCAAACTGACTCTGACTCATGCATCTGACTGCATGACTTTTATTTAGCCTGGATTCCCAAACCCAGGGATGTTGTTCAGCGTTGGCAGGTGGCAAAACTATCCAAAGAGTTTGCCAAGCTTTTTTTTTAATTGTAAGGTAAAGTTGATATCTGTTTGATTTAAACTATGGCAAATTAGCTTTTAATTACCCAAATATTGATAGCAGTCAAATTTGCCAAAGACAAAAAATCCTAGAAATGACCCCGCAGACCAGACTTTCACCAGACAATGAACATTCATGATCGGTGCAGACTTAAAATAGAGTCCTTCCGCCCCTATGTGCAAATGCATGCAAAACGACTGATGTGCACATTAAAGATTTTGTGTTTCCAGCTTCTTCTTCTTCTGCGTTCGTGGGCTGAAACTCCCACGTACACTTGTGTTTTTTACACGAGTGGAATTTTACGTGTATGACCGTTTTTTTACCCCGCCATTTAGGCAGCCATACGCCGTTTTCGGAGGAAGCATGCTGGGTATTTTCGTGTTTCTATAACCCACCGAACTCTGACATGGATTACAGGATATTTTTCGTGCGCACTTAGTCTTGTGCTTGCGTGTACACACGGGGGTGTTCGGACACCGAGGAGAGTCTGCACACAAAGTTGACTGAGAAATAAATCTCTCGCCGAACGTGGGGACGAACTCACGCTGACAGCGGCCAACTGGATACAAATCCAGCGCGCTACCGACTGAGCTACATCCCCGCCCGTGTTTCCAGCGAAAGCCTAAGGACTTAAAAACATGCAGATACCTATCACACACACCCTTTGAAGATGGCGCCATGCTTCCCAGGTGGTGTGATAAAAAATGGTGTGACATGCAAAACTATCAGTCTCACCATAAGGTGATCCTGAGAGAATACAGCTCAGGAATGCAGAAGAAGAAGCACACTTTGTTGCATGGTGTTATTTTGTTAATTTTTCCTAAAACCATATGCTGTGTATGAAATTATCTCCAGTATATATTCCCATTATGCTTTTTACAGTGCTGAAGAAATTCAGAAAGATCTTCAAAACATCGTAAGTATAGTTTATGCTCATGCCTCACTGTGTATTTAACTTTTAACTCGATCATTGTCTCCCAGGTACAGATATATCCATAACCACTCATTTGGCTCTATCTGACCTGAGGTACGAATATATATCCGTACACACAGTCACTTCATTGCATCTGCTCTCATTCAGCACATATCCGCATTCTGCTCAGACTGTTAGCTTCAGTCGCTTCCTGTAATGTTCATCTAATGCCTGCATTCCAGCGTGTTGATACACAGTTTCTAACACATGCAGTTACTACAATTCTGAGTGACCTGCTGCAGCACAGCTGGTCTCGGCTAAAACAAACTTGGTCAACATAGGTGGGGTACAAAGTGTTAAGAGGGGAGTCCCATATCATGTGTGTGTCTATCATTGTATGTTACTACATGTACATGTATACATACATGTGTGTTCAATATTTACATATTGAATATATATATATATGTTCATACAGTGGAATTCCCCTTTTACGCCAGCTTGTTTTAAGACCTCCCCCTTATTAAGACCCTTGTTTTTCAGATTTTCTGTTCATAACATCTGTAAATTTACCTTCATTTTAAGACTCTCCCTTTCAAGACAATATTTTCGGAGATTTTTGATCACCATCAAATAAAAGGGAAGGTTAATCCACTGTAGAAAACAATAATTTCAATGATTTGGTTACAGACATAAAACAAAGATGAACAAAGCTGAAGATCAAGCTGGGAATGACAAGCTGTCCAAAGAAAACGGAGAATCATGCATTGTCCGCATTTTTGGACAAGATGTGACCGACTTCAGTTCTCAGTATGGGGCAGAATCCCGGATGACATATGCAGCACAAAATCTTGCTGGAAACTACAACATTTATCCAAACTATGGTGACTTCACGCAGGCGTGTGTCTTTGTAAGTATACTGTTGCCTGTTCTAAAAGCTAGTTCTTAAACGATTAAAAAAATTGCTCTGAGAATGTGTTTATGACAGAAGATATTTTTTCTTGCAGTTTTAAAAATGAGTATTCTGGTATGCCGTTGCACACTCGCAAATGCAGGCACGCACGCACACACACACACAGATTGTATAAACATGAGTGTAAAATCACTGTAATGGGAGAGTTTGCTTCGGTTAGCTATGCTTGTGACCCGGTCATCTCATACTCACTTCTTTACTACTGTCCGTGTGCTCACATTTGCATCGTCTGCTACAGTATTCTCATTGATAACAATTTTACATTCCTCACATTGACGACCAAACATATTTTGTAAAAGGTTTTTCTCTTTGATCTTGCCACTCAGCAGACGGTCCTTGTCTGAACTGAAAGAGATTTTTGACAAAGAAATTATGTGTTTTGTGTAAATGTAAACCTACTGCTAATACATATTTTATTTCAGTGTTAGCATGGTTAAAGGGAGGATTCGGGGTGAGGTACAATCTTGCTTTCACAATAAACAAACAAAAAATGAGGTAGTGTTCTAAGAAATTTATTTTGGATAAAGCATTTCCTTTAAATCAGTTTTCAGATTACAATCATATGTTCAACCGACAAAATATAAAAGTTCTTCTGTTTAAATTACTTAGTTTCAAAAATACAAAATCTCCTCTCTAAAAATCTAAAACTCTCTCATCAAAAACCAGACACAACCAGGGGTCCACTAGACCAAAAAATATCCATCGTGAATCAAACGCTTGCTGATCGATGATCAACAACAAAAAGGTTACCCCTGGAAAATAAAACAACACAGCATAAGTATAATTCAACAATCATCAAGATAAAATTTCAGTTTCACTAGAACACTTTTTTATACACCATAGAACAAAACAAAAAGAACATAACACATGATACAACACAATACGTAAACAATACAATGTTATTGTCATGACTGAAGAATGGAATACACTAGGAATATCATATCATGTAATACATGATATATGGAATCCAACCCAATCAGAAATATTGTCTAAACCACAGCCCCACTTGTCTGTGATAACAATGATTCCTCCATAATAGATAGAAGTTATGTTAAGACTATATCAGACACAGCTACAAGCAGAGTCAATCAAAACTATACTTCATCCATTTAGTGATTAGCTATAAGCATAATCACCCTTACAGAAAACCTAAGACATTCACTTGATGTCTCAAATTATTCTTGATGTAACCAGTTGCAGTGCACACTCGAAATTACATCTCTCATAAAGCCGACAGTTAACAAAACAACTGTGCAGACTTAATCTCAGTTCGCGTGGTGATTCCTCTTATCTCAATACAGTGCCTATGTTCCATTTCTTACAACCATGAACAATCCACACAAAACAAATACTTCAGTCTTCCTGTGCTCCGCACAACAACAGTTATGCAATACCCAAATTAATGACAAATCAACTTGAATTAATTGCAGAAATGAATAAGTTGTTAACACTTATCATTTCTATGCCTCAAAACAAGAACAAACAACATCTTGAAACTTTTAGGAAAACCACATGGCCAGGCACCATGTAAGTAAATCATGCAACAAAGGAAAATCAAGTTTTATCAAATATAGTCCTAAAATAATAATCAACTATTACTCACAACTGATACATAAAAAGACAT
The DNA here is from genome assembly GCF_037325665.1 of Littorina saxatilis. Classification (NCBI taxonomy): domain Eukaryota; kingdom Metazoa; phylum Mollusca; class Gastropoda; order Littorinimorpha; family Littorinidae; genus Littorina; species Littorina saxatilis. The sequence goes on from NC_090256.1 coordinate 19,953,697, forward strand.
CTTGTATAATCAAAACATTATAGTAAAAACACTAACCTATCATGTCACAATTCATTTCTTCTACAACTTCATACCATCACTTTGCTCAGACACCACATGGTCTTTCTGGCATCTTTCCCAGAATCTCATAATTAATTTCAATCCCAAGAATCCTTCAAGAATAAAAAGTGCCACCTCATATAACTTTTCAAAACAGTACACAATACATATTAGAAACAAACTAACTTAATATTTAAGCCATTTCTTACCTGGTTTAGGAATAAAACGTTTTATAATTCAGGACAAATTTGGGCTGGATCAGCTGGTTCAGTCAGATTCTCAAGGAAAGGAAGATTCAAGTCTTGTAGAAACCCAAAGGTAATTATTAATTTAGAACAGTTTACCTCTTAACAAATAAAACAACATTTCCAAATATTCACTAAAATTACCAAGCTTCAATTAAGCATCTTTCAAATAATTTCTAAACACTAAATATATTTTTAAAGTTCCCAAAAACTATAAACTATAACATTCCTGGTTATTAAAAACTGGGATCCAAGACATGTCTATACTCTTAAACTAAAACAAATTTTCTAATAATAATATTCTAAAACATCATTAAATCATTACTAAATAGTACAAGTAAAGCATAACTAAACAATAATACAACTTTAGACCTTACAAAACAAAATGGTAAAAAACGAATTGGAACCAAACAAGGGAAGTAATTCAAATCATCAAATATTTTAGAACAGCCACAGTTCTTCCCCTTGAGTTGATATAGAAGTTTCTCAGAGCAGCTAACTAGTAAACTGTGAAAGAACTACTAATCTTTCACTGGTTTACATACACCCCTCCAAAGAAAATGTTTCCTTATTTTCTCAAAAAATTGGAACATTTCCCAAAAAATTAAATAACATTTTAACAAAAATGTTCACAAAACCATAATTGTTCCCAACAACTGAACACAGTACAAAACACAACATAAATGCAAGTCATTAGCTATACTTTCCTTCCTGAGTATATATTCAAAACGTCTGGAGAAAACAAAATCTTTTGTCAACTCTTCATAGCACCAAAACACTGTTGCAACTAGCAGTCACAACAATAGGTTACTCTCCACAATTCCACTTAATTGTAGCACCGTCAAAATCATATCATCATCAAAAGGAACAATTCTTTTGAAAATAAAAAATGACCAATCTCAGTAAATCTCACTGTTCAACAATCTTACAATAGCAAGTAAAGTTAAGTAAGACTGCAAAAATCTCAACATCAAAATCATCAACACATATGCTTATGACCGAAAAACCGAAAATGCACAAGCATAACATGTAGATTTATCCTCTTTAAAAATACAAACACTATCAAAGAACTTAATACAGTTCTCTAAAAACTCAAAACCAAAATATTCACAATAATCACATGAATATTTGTTCACATCAGCACCAAAATATCCTGTTTTGACTTCAACAAAGCAAACAATCCTCAGAACCAAATTCTGAACTTCAAAAGAAACAAGATCAGACAAAAAAATAACAAAGCATCAAATGACAACTCAGAACATGATCATGAACACAAATGTATGATTGTCCGAAGAGCATCCTCTATGTCCCTAGCCATACCATCTGACATGGGTATGTCCTGCAGTGTTACCAAGGACTGAGTCACTACCTCGGATAGTCGACAATTTACCAGACGTTCCAGACCCACACGATGACACAGGTTAAGCCTTTCTACAGGTCGTCTTATTCGAGTCGATCGCCTGCGTGGGGGTGATCTAGCAGAAGTTTCTCCCTCAGTCTCAGAAATTTCTTCCTCACTCCCAGAAGTTTCTTTCTCATTCCCAGAAGTTTCTTCCTCATTCCCAGAAGTTTCTTCCTCAGTCTCGGTCTCTTCTGACGATGCATCTGCTTGCTCTCCTGATGAACTGTCTTCTGACTCAGACTTAGCCTTTTCACTGTCATCTCGGGTAGAGGGGACAAAGGCTGGAGCATTAACATTCAACCCATCTCTCTCAAGTTTGATTAAAACTTGAAAAGGTTCCATATCAGTCTCCTCCTGTTCATCATCTGACTCGATGACTGGGATGTTCTTCTTGGGAATGTTGCGTCTGGGTGCAGGTGTAGGTCGTACTGCCATTGTGTCACCTCCTAGCATACCGATCGGAAGGAGAAGATTTCTGTGCAGCGTTCGCTTGGGACCACTGCCCGTCTCCTCTTGAACCGTGTATACTGGAACGTTAGACGACTTTGACACAACAATGTAGACTCCCTTCTCCCACCTGTCTGTCACCTTGGAGACAATCCTGGGTCCCAGTCGTCGAACCAAGACCCGGTCTCCACATTCCAACTCAGCTGCATGAGCAGCAGAATCGTATCTGGCCTTGTTTCTGTTTGCTGACTTGGTCATATTTGCTGTGGCCAAGTCGTACGATTTCTTCAGCTGCTCTTTCAGTGTTCTGACGTACTGCCGTGGGGTTCTTTTGTCTTTACTCAGATCTATACCAAACGCTAGATCAATCGGCAGCCGTGGTTGTCTCCCGAAAAACAAGAAATACGGACTAAAAGAAGTGCTTTGGTGAATACAGCAGTTGTACGCGTGGACTGCTGCGGGTAAGCTTTTCCTCCAGTCAACCTTTTGCTCATCTTCCAGACTTCGCAACATGTGGATTAGTGTTCTGTTCCACCTCTCCACCGGATTCCCAGAAGGGTGGTAAGGTGTCGTCCTACACTTCTTTATGCCTGCCAGATCGCATACTTCCTTCAGAAGTTGTGACTCAAAATCACGTCCCTGATCTGACAGAATGCGTTTAGGAAACCCATAGATCATGAAGAAATTGTTCCACAGAGCCTTAGCCACAGTCTTAGCAGTCTGGTCTTTAGTACAAATGGCAGTACCAAACTTGGTAAAATGATCCATTACCACTAAGATATTCTGCTTCTGTCCCTTCACATCAATAGTAAGATAATCGATGGAGAGTAGCTCAAGAGGGAATGATGTCTCTATGCTGTTCATAGGAGCTTTCTGTTGACGCGCCCCCCTTCGAATACAGCGACTGCATTTCTTGATCTTAGTTTCAATGTCTCGAGCCATGTACGGCCAAAAGAAACGGAGTCTGGCTTGTCGGATTGCGTCTTCAGCATGTGTATGGAACAAATCCTCATGGACTCCCCTCATGGCTTCAGCCCTATGGGAGGAAGGAACAACTAGCTGCCACCTAATGTTGTCTTCTTCCAGCACTCTTCTGTATAAGACACCGTCCTTCACCTCTAATTTTCCCTGTTCTTTGGCAAGCATCTTCAACTCGGGGGTACAGTGTTCTGTTTTGCTGGCATCCAACTTCACTCTCTGTTCCAAGTGTTTTATCACTATCGCTAAGTTTTTGTCTTCCAGCTGAAGTTTTCGCCAGCAGCGCTCAGATCTCGGTGTTGGTTCTTCAGGCGGGCCTAGAATGTCATCACTAATCAGTTCCGGGTTCTTGACTAAATGTTCAACTGCTGGGTACCACTCTGACTCAGAATCCTGAAATTCTGTGTCGTCTTGAAACTGTTCGCGATGCTGGACTGACTGGCGACAAAGAGTAGCAGTACGACGGACTCCCTTAGCGGTGAGGATGGCACACACAGTTTCCCGGTTCAATTCTACGGTTGCCTGGGCCTCTTCCTCAAACCTTTTTGCCTTATCGCGCAGGAACTCAGTCTCCTCCATCATTTTCTGGTACTCTAGGTCTTCTTCAGGCGGCTCCTGCGGACGTCGGGATAGAGCATCGGCATCGACGTGAGTTGTCCCCTTCTTATACCTCAGTTGAAAGTCAAAGATTGATAGTGATGAAAGCCAACGGTGACTGGTCGCGTCAAGTTTTGCATTTTTTAGAATGTAGCAGAGCGGATTGTTGTCCGTCATGACGGTCACTGGCGAGCCCAGAAGATAGTCGCTGAACTTGTCGCTCATGGCCCACTTCAGTGCAAGAAATTCCCGTTTGTGTGCCGGATAATTCTGCTCAGACTTGTTCAATCCCCGGCTTGCGTAGGCTATCACCTTCAACTGTTTGTCCTGTTCCTGGTACAGTACGGCGCCTAGACCTGTGCCACTGGCGTCGCAATGAAGAGTAAAAGGTTTTCTCTTGTCGGCAATCCCCAGAACAGGTGAATTTGTGAGCGCTTGAATGATCGACTGGAATGCTTTTTGTTGTTTCTCACCCCACAGATGGGAAATATCTGACGAGAGACTCAGAGTGGGCTTCTTTGATCCTGTCTTCTTCTTGCACTTAGCTGGAACATATCCTATCGTCAAGTCATTCAGGGGTTTTGCCAGACTGGCGAAGTCTTCGATAAAACGGCGATAAAACCCTGCAAAACCAAGGAAAGACTTGACCTCTTTCACGGTGGAGGGTCTTGGCCATGAAGTGACAGCCGCAAGTTTCTCTGGGTCAGGGCGTATGGTCCCCTCTGATATCATGTAACCCAGATGACGGATCTCGGTGGCTCCGAAAATACATTTGGACGGATCAAGCTTCAAATTGAATTTTCTCAGTCTTTCGAGCACTTTCACTGTTCTTTCCTCCAGTTCTTCAAGCGACTGTGCATGAATCAAAATATCGTCCAGAAATATTATCAGCTCAACAAGATTCATGTCACTAAAAACAGTCTCCATGAGTCTCTGAAAACAAGCGGGAGCATTCACTAGTCCTTGGGATAACCTATCCCACTCAAACAAACCAAAAGGAGTAATAAATGCTGACACTTTGCTGGCATGATCAGACATGGGAACCTGATAATAAGCTTTACACAGATCCATGCTGGAAAAATACTTAGCTCCGCTTAGTGTCAAAAACAGATCCTCAACCTTTGGGATGGAGTAGCTATCTCTCACTGTACGTGCATTAACTTTTCTGTAATCAACACACATTCTGAGCGCACCAGTCTTCTTTCTCACAAGGACTATGGGACTTGCAAAAGAAGAGTTTGATGGTCGTATGACCTTTGAATCCAACAACCCCTGAATATGTTGTCGGCATTCCTCAAAGTCTCTTGGAGAAAGAGGTCTTGCTCTTTCTCTGATGTCAGGTCCAGGCTGCAGCTCAATGTCAAAAAGTCCTGTCTCAGCCCGACCAATGTCAAACTCACTTTTAATAAAAACATCACTAAAACTGTCCAGTCGTTTTCCAAAACGATCACACCACTCAGGCGGAGCTTTCTCACCAAACTGAAACTTTAGTCCTGAGGGTTCTGAGGATGTGGTAGTAGTTGCACTGCAAGCATGTACAGTATTGCTGTCACTGTCACTGTCAGTACTCTCACTGGGTGACAACGTACTCAATAGTTTGTGAAGGTCATACTCAGCATGTACAACAAACAAATCTGCAACAATCTGACGTTTTCTAACAACAATGTTACAATCAGAACTGTTACATAAAAAGACTTTAAGACGGGGTAGAGCACTGGTAGGCACCTTGCAACTGATCACCCTCAGACCTTCAGGTAGGGTATGAAAAACTGGCTCTTGAACAAGAACTGAACTTCGCGTACTTGGTACGTGAGCTCCGCTGAAACCCTTGACCTCAACGGTCTCACCGGCCGGGACAGTGACATCCTTTTCAAGTAGTCTCACTGAACCAAGCCGTCCGGTCTCATTTCTGGCTAAGTCTTTGTATGCAAAAGCTACTTCACTTCTGAGAGGTAACACAGTTGCGAAATGCCCCCCGACTCTCTGCTCACCCTTCTTCGCGAACAGATTAAGGGTGTTTGTGCCGATAATGAATGGTACTTTAGAAGAATACTCAGTATCGGGGCAAACAAGAACCATAGTGGACACACTCTCACTCACACCAACAACATCCAATGGCAAACACACACTCATCACAACATAGCCCAAATATGGTACAATACTTCCACCCGCCCCTCTCACAGTGAGTTCAGTCTCCAGATCACGCAGTTCCAAATGCTGGAAATGTTTTCGATAGAAAGATTCACCGACTGTAGACACCTGTGACCCTGTGTCGATGAGACACGTACTACGCACATCACCTATCTGGATAGGTGTCTCACAGGCTGGTCCCACTAAAGAGTCAATGTTACTGTCACAATCATCTGTATTAAGTTCGGCAATAATATCTGTGCTGCTTAAATTAACCGACGTCCTGGAGGTGTTCTTCACTACTACTCTCACAGTCAGATCAGTGCACTGTGCACTGAGCACTATCAACCCTGGTGGAAGTAGATCAGGATCTCGGGGAAAAATGTTAATATCCTTGGTCGTTTCATCAGGTATTTTCCCCCGTAGTTCTAATGTCTTCCCAGGATTGATACTGACTGTGAGAGGACTTTGCAGCCTAACTGCATTGAGACTCAACAAACCGCTGTCGATGATGTCGGCGGCCTTGTTGAGTCTCCGGGCTCTCTCCGTGGCAGGAAGCTCAGTCAACGGCGGCCCGTTGCCATTGACTGACGACCGTTTAACGGGCTGCCCATCTTGGACCGCTCCTCCGCGACTCTCCTGGGATTTGGAGGACTCCTGCAATCCCTCGCGATGTGTGCCCCAAACACCCCGCAATTGAAACACAGTCTCTTGCCCCCCCTCGGTGCAGGTCTCACGCCCTCTGTTGGGGCAGGCCGAAGGCGCTCTGCCACTTTGTCGGCCAGCTTGTCGTAGTCAATGGCAGGGGCCTCCACCTGGTGGGCGTGTGCCTGTGTTGTGGCCTTCGTTGCCGGTGCTGGGGCCATCTCCGCCGTCCGGCGGACCATCAGCAGTAAGTCGTCCAGGGCTGGTGCTGCTGTCCCTGGAAAACCAAATTTGTTGCGCATCTCCAGGGCCAGCAGAGGCAGGGTCGACTGTAAACCCGTACAGAAGGTTCTGTAGAGTTTCGTCTGGAGTTCTTCTTTTCCGAGCTTGGCCATCGTGTTGATCTCCAGCAGCTCCCCCCAAAGCTGAAGCAGAAAATCAGCTGCCTTCTCTTTTGGTTTGAGCCTTCTGCTGGCAAAGGCAAGGAGCTGGGCCTCAGTGTCCTCCACACACCCAAAAAGACTACGGATTTTAGAAATAATGTCCGCGTTGGTGGTCAGTTCCTTCACGGCGTTGAAGGCCACTCCCCTCAAGCTGGCCAAGATGCGGGAGTCGCAAGGCTTGAGGTCGGGTGTCAGCAGAAATGATTCCATCTGCTGAGCCCAAGCCCTAAAATCACACTCGTTCCCTCCAGCGGGGGCAAGGCCGGTGAAAGTCTTCAACCTCTGAGGCTGGGGAGGGTTGTCCACTTGGACCGTGATGGGTTGCTGGCGTTGACGACCCAGTTCCTCTGTGACGCTAGCCAGTCGCTCTCGCAGGTCGTTCAGCTCGGCTGTGGCGGCGTCAGTCGCCTCTTGCTTCTGCTTGATGGCCTCCTCCTTCTGACGCCCCAGCTCATTGGCCATCTCCTTGACCTGGTCCCGCAACTCCGCCATCTCGTCAGCGGTTGGGGCCGTCTCACGAGCCATCTTTTTAAATCTGTATCACCCTGGTTGTGTACCGCGTGTTACAAATTAAAAAAAATATGTCCTACAAAAATCCAAAAATTTTCCTTCTTCTTACTACTGTATAACTTCTTTTTCCTTTCTCTATTTTTTTTATGTACTAAGTTGAAAATTTTCTGTGAAACAAAAAAACCTCAGCCCCACATTGGGCGCCAAAATGTAAACCTACTGCTAATACATATTTTATTTCAGTGTTAGCATGGTTAAAGGGAGGATTCGGGGTGAGGTACAATCTTGCTTTCACAATAAACAAACAAAAAATGAGGTAGTGTTCTAAGAAATTTATTTTGGATAAAGCATTTCCTTTAAATCAGTTTTCAGATTACAATCATATGTTCAACCGACAAAATATAAAAGTTCTTCTGTTTAAATTACTTAGTTTCAAAAATACAAAATCTCCTCTCTAAAAATCTAAAACTCTCTCATCAAAAACCAGACACAACCAGGGGTCCACTAGACCAAAAAATATCCATCGTGAATCAAACGCTTGCTGATCGATGATCAACAACAAAAAGGTTACCCCTGGAAAATAAAACAACACAGCATAAGTATAATTCAACAATCATCAAGATAAAATTTCAGTTTCACTAGAACACTTTTTTATACACCATAGAACAAAACAAAAAGAACATAACACATGATACAACACAATACGTAAACAATACAATGTTATTGTCATGACTGAAGAATGGAATACACTAGGAATATCATATCATGTAATACATGATATATGGAATCCAACCCAATCAGAAATATTGTCTAAACCACAGCCCCACTTGTCTGTGATAACAATGATTCCTCCATAATAGATAGAAGTTATGTTAAGACTATATCAGACACAGCTACAAGCAGAGTCAATCAAAACTATACTTCATCCATTTAGTGATTAGCTATAAGCATAATCACCCTTACAGAAAACCTAAGACATTCACTTGATGTCTCAAATTATTCTTGATGTAACCAGTTGCAGTGCACACTCGAAATTACATCTCTCATAAAGCCGACAGTTAACAAAACAACTGTGCAGACTTAATCTCAGTTCGCGTGGTGATTCCTCTTATCTCAATACAGTGCCTATGTTCCATTTCTTACAACCATGAACAATCCACACAAAACAAATACTTCAGTCTTCCTGTGCTCCGCACAACAACAGTTATGCAATACCCAAATTAATGACAAATCAACTTGAATTAATTGCAGAAATGAATAAGTTGTTAACACTTATCATTTCTATGCCTCAAAACAAGAACAAACAACATCTTGAAACTTTTAGGAAAACCACATGGCCAGGCACCATGTAAGTAAATCATGCAACAAAGGAAAATCAAGTTTTATCAAATATAGTCCTAAAATAATAATCAACTATTACTCACAACTGATACATAAAAAGACATCTTGTATAATCAAAACATTATAGTAAAAACACTAACCTATCATGTCACAATTCATTTCTTCTACAACTTCATACCATCACTTTGCTCAGACACCACATGGTCTTTCTGGCATCTTTCCCAGAATCTCATAATTAATTTCAATCCCAAGAATCCTTCAAGAATAAAAAGTGCCACCTCATATAACTTTTCAAAACAGTACACAATACATATTAGAAACAAACTAACTTAATATTTAAGCCATTTCTTACCTGGTTTAGGAATAAAACGTTTTATAATTCAGGACAAATTTGGGCTGGATCAGCTGGTTCAGTCAGATTCTCAAGGAAAGGAAGATTCAAGTCTTGTAGAAACCCAAAGGTAATTATTAATTTAGAACAGTTTACCTCTTAACAAATAAAACAACATTTCCAAATATTCACTAAAATTACCAAGCTTCAATTAAGCATCTTTCAAATAATTTCTAAACACTAAATATATTTTTAAAGTTCCCAAAAACTATAAACTATAACATTCCTGGTTATTAAAAACTGGGATCCAAGACATGTCTATACTCTTAAACTAAAACAAATTTTCTAATAATAATATTCTAAAACATCATTAAATCATTACTAAATAGTACAAGTAAAGCATAACTAAACAATAATACAACTTTAGACCTTACAAAACAAAATGGTAAAAAACGAATTGGAACCAAACAAGGGAAGTAATTCAAATCATCAAATATTTTAGAACAGCCACAGTTCTTCCCCTTGAGTTGATATAGAAGTTTCTCAGAGCAGCTAACTAGTAAACTGTGAAAGAACTACTAATCTTTCACTGGTTTACATAAACATGCTGATCTTTTCGGAACTGTGTGTGTGTATGTGTGTGTGTGTGCGTGCGCTTTTCTGTATTCTTGTTAACTTTCGGAGCTTGTTTTGAATACAACCTATCATATCTATGTGTTTGGAATGAGGAAATGATAAAGAATAAGATGAAATCATTTTTGGATCGATTTCTTAAATTTTTATCGTAAGACTAATTAATCTATTTTCGTTAATTGTGATCACATTTAAGAGTAAACATGACATATGTATATATTTTTAGATTCAGAATATGATGAAGAATACGATGCAATCAATTTTAAATCTGTTTGCAAAAAATCGATTTTAATGACAACTTTAATGAGCAAACTCATTAATTAATTTTTAAGCCTCCAAGCTGAAATGCAATACCAAAGTCCGGGCTTTGTCGAAGATTACTTGACCAAAATTTCAACCAATTTGGTTGAAAAATGAGAGCGTGACAGTGCCGCCTCAACTTTCACGAAAAGCCGGATATGACGTCATCAAAGCTATTTATCCAAAAAATGAAAAACACGTCTGGGGATATTATACTCAGGATCTCTCATGTCAAGTTTCATGAAGATCGGTCCAGTAGTTTTCTCTGAATCGCTCTACACACAGACACAGACACACACACATACACCACGACCCTCGTCTCGATTCCCCCCTCTACGTTAAAACATTTAGTCAAAACTTGACTAAATGTAAATAACAGATCTTAAACAGGAGGGGTCTAAAAATGGGAGTCAATTTACAGAGGTTCTCAACAGAAAGTCTGAGAAACAAGGTCTTAAAAGGGGTGGAGTATTAAAGTGGGGGTCGGGGCCCAAGGACTGTTATGCCGGGGTGGAAGTAGAGATAAGCGCCTACTTCCCAAGAAATGCTCCATATGGCTTCGTGTTTCCAAACACCTCTGACAGTCAATGATCCAGCTCCTGGCCTTCACGTGGTGGGCCCTGTCTTCGACTAACAGGAGAAGGGATGCAGGCGGGTCCCTGGCGCCTTAAAACCAGCTGCTTCGGGCAGATGGGGCTCGTCAACCTTGGATGGTCGCTCATCTAGGAGAAGCACAACTCCGATTTCAAAACCCGCACTGCCTTGTGTGCGCCTTGGGAAAGGCAAAGGCTACGAGAAGGAAAACTTCGACAACAAACCCGGGTAGAGTGGACTCAACAGCCCAGCAAAGGCAGCTACTCTTGGGGAGGAGGCAACCCTGAGTAAGAACCTCAACCACCGAAGACGGAAGACAGCAGCCAACTTGGCGTGGGGAGAAAATCGGCTGTCTACGCTTCCACGATAATACATCGAACGCAGAAGAAGAAGAAAGTGGGGGTCTTATAAAGGGGGGTTCTGACAGCTCTGTCACAAGCAGAGCTAGCAAACTATCCCATTGATCAACACTTTATTTATTATCGATATTATTCTGTATTCAGCACTCTGCAGCTAACAGCCTTGGTAATTGAATTGAATGCTCTTATGTCAACTGAATGTTTTGTCATAGACTCTGTTAGTGTTATTTTGACGCTTGGATTCTGACAGTTCAGAATGTACATGTGCATGTGCAAGTGGTTTACTGTGTTACAGGTCATGTAACTTCATCCACTGGATATTCTTCCTTACTCACTTTTCTGTTCAGAGAACCTATGGTCCCTGGTGGAGGATGGCCCCATCTGCTTTCAAGCCGTACCGCAAAACACCAACTGCAGTAGGCTTTGAAAGTGAAGATTACATAGGTAAGGTGCATTTGAATTTTTCAATTTGTTTTAATACATGTATCTTTTTATGTTTGTATGAATATGTAGAAGATGTTAATACTACAGTGGAACCCCTCACAACGACCCCCCTCTCTAAGGACTACCCCGCCACAACGACCCTTTTTTTTTTAACCGATGTGTTTCCTTATATAGTTGTCACCAGTGTAGCGACCACCCCGCTCTAACGTCTAAGGACCGACCTAACAGCTTGTGTAACGACTTTGTCAGACAAAGCCAAGACTCAGTCAGCGTAACGCATCACTGACAAACCGGTTATAACCAGTTATAACCGTCTTGCATAAGCAAAGGCACTAATTAACCGCTGAGAGGTGTGATGGTTGGGGTACGTGGGCTGAGTAAACATCACAAACCAATCATCGAGAAAACAAACTCACGTGACCAACACACACCGTTCAATTCAGTCAGAATAGACAGTCTTTGGACAGAAGAGCAGTGGAGATCGACATGGCGTCTACAAAGAAAAGAAAATATTTAACTCTCGAAAATCGAGTGAATGTTGTGAACAGACACAAAAAGGGAGAAACTGCCATCGCGATTGCAAAAAGTCTTGATGTTGGAAAATCGCAAATTCAAAGAATTATCCAACTCCAAGAAAACATTCTGAAAAAGGTGGGGAAGTGGTGACAAGGCAGTGAACGCACTCACCATGCACTGACATCATACGAAAGCAGCCACACAAACACAGCACAGAGGCAGGTGTGCAGATGCTTTGTGAGAATAAGCGTTGAAAACCAGTTTGAATAAAAAACCAGCAGATAGAGCCGCATGTCATAATCATTCTTCTTGTCTGGCTTTATTGACTGCATGCCGATCTTGTGGCAGTGACTTTTCCCTCTTCAGTCGGACTGTACACAAACCGCTCTCACTCTCCCTCACTGACTACCCTAAGCCCTGACAACTGATCCTTGGAAATTGTTTGGAAGAGTACACCTCTCTATTTCTCTCCAATGCTCTTCCTGCTGACTTCAGTGACACCGGACACCCCACTGAGTTTAGCCAGCTACCCCCCCCCCCCTCTCTCTCTCTCCCCCCAGCCATGTACTGTTTGGTGCTGTGGCCAGAGAGGTGTCACCGGCTAATTGAGGCCAGCTGCACTGTTCACTCAGAGCAAAACTAGTTGACTGTGTCTAACTTTTGACAAAGCAACACAACTGAAGGGTTCACAGATTAGGTAACCGACTCACTGGTCAAGGCTGCAGGGAAACAAGAGTATCTTGTCAATGAAAGAGGTTACACACAGATACGCGATGCTGAGAACGGTGGCCGATTTTTCACTCTCTTTCTCGGAGGGCCTTCATCATTGCAGGGACTGCTGTAAAGAAATGCTTGCTCAAAAACTAACTCTTTTTGAATTGAAACATGCACCAGAACTGGTGGACACCATCGACAATGTCAAACATGAAATCGAAGCAGTTTGCTTGAGGAAACGGTCGTCAGCAACTCAAACTTCTCTGTTTTCTTTTTTTAAGAAAATCTGAGGTGACTTTCTTTGTGGCCCCGCCCCCTCGAGTCCCTCTGTAAGGACCCCCCTCCATAAGGACCGATTTTTGTCAACATTTTCAAGGTCGCTAGAGAGGGGTTCCACTGTATAAGACACCAACCCCAGTAGGCTTTGAAAGTGAAGATTACATAGGTATGGTGCATTTGAATTTTTTAATTGGTTACAATTAATACATTACATGTATCTTTTTATGTTTGTATGAATTTGTAGAAGATGACGTTACTCAAGGTGATTAGCAGTAACTTGAAATAAAGCAATAATTAATTCTAGTCTGATTACATGAGTATTTTTTAGCCAACAAGGTGCATCTGTTTTTACTATTACTCTAATCTTCTTCTTTTTTTCGTTCGTCATTTTACTCCAACCTGTACCTAGACCGCCCACAGTACAAGAGCTTGCAAACCATATATCGTGGGACCTCGCACGTGACTCTTGACGCCAAGTAACTTTCGAGGTCCCACGATTTCACTGACGATATACATGTAAAGTGGCAACTTCCATTCAAGACCCCGCTACCTCCAAGGAAAGGACACCTTCTGTTGTCCCTCTCTCTATTATTTTGACTAAACTATACCTGTAATGAGAGGCCACCTGCAATGTAGAGACACTTGGCTGGTCTCAAAGGTGTCCTTTTATCACAGGTACCAATGTATCCATAATTATTCCTGTTTTGAAGTGGTGGTAATGGTAGGATTATTCTTGGTAGGTTCATGTTGTTGTTGTGTGTGTGTGTGTGTGTGGATATTAAACTGACTGATTTTTATTTTTTACTCTTGTTGCAGAAGTATTATTTGAAGAAAGATTGTACCCAATCGCGGTACAGATCTATGAGACATACAACCCTGGTGCTATTGTCAAAATCATGGCATCAGACTACAAAGCTGGTACCAATGTGGACACTGGCAAACAGAGGTACTTTTATTCTTCCTTTAATTTCCTTCCTTTTTTACAAGTAAAAGAATGTCACATGTCTGTTTGAGTGTGTCTGGATGTTCGATTATTTTTTTAATGTAAACAAAATTTCAAATGATAAGGTAAATTATCTCAAAATGTGCATTCAAAGTTATAAATTAAGATGTGGGTTGTGTCAGTTCCTTTGCTGCAGACATGCATGCCAGGATGTCTACATACGAAACAGTGAATTTTGTTTTGCCCAGCTGTTATTTGTCTTCTAATATGCATTTTTTAGCAGCAAACAGTTTGATGCTTAATGTTTACAGAAGACAATTTGATACTTGGTGTGTTTATAATCAAAGTGCTTTGATGCTGCCAGTTTGATTCTGTTCTGTCCATCCAGCAAATGGATAACGTTATGGTCAAGCCCAGCAGTGGAGACGGAGCAAAGAGTCAGGATATTTTCTCCACCTATCAAGAAGATTGACACACGTGTAAAGTGAGTTGCTTATGTGTTGTTTACAAATTTCAGTTTTAGCTGCTTTGAAGCTAAAAACTTGCAACTTGTTGGTGTAATATCAGTGTTGTTCAAAGCCTCAGAGGACAAAAGGTCAGTTGGACCAAGATAGGAAATTTGAATTGGTGCAAATGTCCTGCTTCGACATCCGCTTGGTAGAGTTACATTGATTTGATGGTCAGAAGACCTTTTACATGTCAAAACTAAATAGGACAGTGAAGTGTCAAGGGGTTACAGACCAATGCATCAAATAAAAAAAACATGCATCAATGATTGAAGACAGAGGCCTTGAAACAACACTGTAATACATTGGATCATGCAAATCCTTATGTATTTCTGTTGATTTTTGTTGATGGTTAAAGATTTCATTCTAGTTCCGGAGCTAAGCAGCTATCTAAAGGCATGAGGATGGAGAAGGTTGCCTGGTTGGGAACTGGGATGTACTGTCACATACAGCACCATTGTTAATGATAGAAGTTTAAGCACACTGCAGTTGTTGTTGCTCTTGTTTTAATTAGTGAACATGGCTTCAGACATTCAGGGTTTTTCTTTCTTATTTTCTTTCTCTCTTTCTTTCTTTCTTTCTTTCTTTCTTTCTTTCTTTCTCTCTTTCTTTCTTTCTCTCTCTCTTTCTTTCTTTCTTTCTTTCTCTCTTTCTTTCTTTCTCTCTTTCTTTCTTTCTTTCTTTCTTTCTTTCTTTCTTTCTCTCTTTCTTTCTTTCTCTCTTTCTCTCTTTCTTTCTTTCTTTCTTTCTTTCTTTCTTCTTTTCTTTCTTTCATTAACTGACACCAGCTTCATGTATCTCAAAGACTCACATCCCTTTATTAATCAATTCCAGCTTGATTCGATTGGAGCTGAACCACAGTCTACTAGGCTACTACACAGAGCTGGACTGCATCATGCTGTGTGGCGTCAGAAGCAGACCCCAGTCGACCGACTACCCCAATCTCCGAGTACAAGCTTCGCAACTTGACCCCCCAAGGACCCCCAGGGAACAAGCCATGCCAGGGTTTTACGCTCAGGAGGAGGAAAAGATGGTGAAGGAACTGGGGTCGTTGAAGCTGAACGACGTCTACCAGTGCCCTGAGGGTGGGGAAGGGAAGCAGCTTTTTGAAATGCTGCCGGTGAGTCAAGTGGGTTTTCTCAGGGCTTTGACTTTCTTGCGGATTTCTGCAAACTGTAAAACTGAGAAACGAATAAGTTTGCTTAGACTTGGCTCAGATTGCACCTTTGTATGCAAATTACAGTGGAACCCTCCTTTTGAGACCCCCCAAATTAAGACTTCCTCCTTTTTAAGACCTTCATTTTTCACATTTTCCCAGGGTTCTGGAGGGACCGGCACGGTTGGCCTCGTGGTAAGGCGTCCGCCCCGTGATCGGGAGGTCGTGGGTTCGAACCCCGGCCAGGTCATACCTAAGACTTTAAAATTGGCAATCTAGTGGCTGCTCTGCCTGGCGTCTGGCATTATGGGGTTAGTGCTAGGACTGGTTGGTCCGGTGTCAGAATAATGTGACTGGGTGAGACATGAAGCCTGTGCTGCGACTTCTGTCTTGTGTGTGGCGCACGTTATATGTCAAAGCAGCACCGCCCTGATATGGCCCTTCGTGGTCGGCTGGGCGTTAAGCAAACAAACAAACAAACAAACAAAGGGTTCTGGAGGTCTTTACAGGGGGCCGTTCCACTGTACAAAAAGTTTTCTCTAAAAGTACTGTAACTAGGAGTGAACATTAAGTCCCAAGCATATAAAAACAATGGAATGTATGAGGTAGGTAGCCTTTGTTTACGAATCTCTTGTAGCATATCTGTTTATATTGACATCAAGGGACCTAATTTGGCCCTACCAGAGCAATGGAAGAACTATACAGTTCAATTTGTGGCTTGCAGTGCTGACACCATTCATGCAAAATACCTTGAAATAAGTGTTTGAACCTTCAGTTATTGAAATATTTAATACAGTGGAACCCCCTTTTAGACCACCTCCTTTTTAAGACCTTGCTTATTTCAGACTTTCTGTTCATAACCTCTGTAAATTTACCTCCAATTTAAGACTCCCTCCTTTTGAAGACAAGCTTTTCTCATATTGATTGAGGTGTTAAAAGGGGGGTTCCACTGTACTGTGTTAAGGTAGTCTTTAGAGAAGGCCACAATATTCTCCTGTTTCTGTTTCTTTCAAGGGAGAGGTGATAGTGATGATTCTGGCCTACCTGGACTTTCCTTCACTGGCTAGAGTGGCTCAGACATGCAGGTATTGCCCTGCATTGTGTTGCTGTACATCCAAAGATAATTCAAAGAAATAATGATGCGCAGTGTGTGTGTGTGTGCTTGTGTGTGTGTGTGTGTGTGTGTGTGTGTGTGTGTGTGTGTGTGTGTGTGTGTATGTGTGTGTGTGTGCTTTTCTGTGCTTTTGTGTGCTTGTGTGTGTGTGTGCGTGCGTTTATGTGTGTATGCATTTATGTGTGTGTGTGTGTGTTCCTCTGTGTGTGTGTAGTGTGTGTTACACAAGAATTTAACA
>NC_090256.1:19978100-20150600 GCF_037325665.1 Littorina saxatilis
AGTGGCTATGTAACATGTGTTACAGAATTGCACCAGTGTAAGGGTTAATTCACCAGTGGCTATGTAACGTGTTACAGAATTGCACCAGTGTAAGGGTTAATTCACCAGTGGCTATGTAACATGTGTTACAGAATTGCACCAGTGTAAGGGTTAATTCACCAGTGGCTATGTAACATGTGTTACATAATTGCACCAGTGTAAGGGTTAATTCACCAGTGGCTATGTAACATGTGTTACAGAATTGCAGCAGTGTAAGGGTTAATTCACCAGTGGCTATGTAACATGTGTTACAGAATTGCAGCAGTGTAAGGGTTAATTCACCAGTGGCTATGTAACATGTGTTACAGAATTGCACCAGTGTAAGGGTTAATTCACCAGTGGCTATGTAACATGTGTTACAGAATTGCAGCAGTGTAAGGGTTAATTCACCAGTGGCTATGTAACATGTGTTACAGAATTGCAGCAGTGTAAGGGTTAATTCACCAGTGGCTATGTAACATGTGTTACAGAATTGCACCAGTGTAAGGGTTAATTCACCAGTGGCTATGTAACATGTGTTACAGAATTGCACCAGTGTAAGGGTTAATTCACCAGTGGCTATGTAACATGTGTTACAGAATTGCACCAGTGTAAGGGTTAATTCACCAGTGGCTATGTAACATGTGTTACAGAATTGCAGCAGTGTAAGGGTTAATTCACCAGTGGCTATGTAACATGTGTTACAGAATTGCAGCAGTGTAAGGGTTAATTCACCAGTGGCTATGTAACATGTGTTACAGAATTGCAGCAGTGTAAGGGTTAATTCACCAGTGGCTATGTAACATGTGTTACAGAATTGCACCAGTGTAAGGGTTAATTCACCAGTGGCTATGTAACATGTGTTACAGAATTGCACCAGTGTAAGGGTTAATTCACCAGTGGCTATGTAACATGTGTTACAGAATTGCAGCAGTGTAAGGGTTAATTCACCAGTGGCTATGTAACATGTGTTACAGAAGTGCAGCAGTGTAAGGGTTAAAAGGCGGGTTCCACAGTATCCTTTTCATTCTAATTGTGCTGATTCTGTTCAATTGCAGGTCAATGCCAGAGTTGCAGCATTTGAACCTTGGGTCTTGCAAGATGATCACAAACATTGTTGAGGTTGTGCTACAGCTGCGACTCAATTGTCCGTATGTCACACTTTACCCCTTGTAGCGTGCATGATCACAAACATTGTTGAGGTTGTGCTACAGCTGCGACTCAATTGTCCGTATGTCACACTTTACCCCTTGTAGCGTGCATGATCACAAACATTGTTGAGGTTGTGCTACAGCTGCGACTCAATTGTCCGTATGTCACACTTTACCCCTTGTAGCGTGCATGATCACAAACATTAGTGAGGTTGTGCTACAGCTGCGACTCAATTGTCCGTATGTCACACTTTACCCCTTGTAGCGTGCATGATCACAAACATTGTTGAGGTTGTGCTACAGCTGCGACTCAATTGTCCGTATGTCACACTTTACCCCTTGTAGCGTGCATGATCACAAACATTGTTGAGGTTGTGCTACAGCTGCGACTCAATTGTCCGTATGTCACACTTTACCCCTTGTAGCGTGCATGATCACAAACATTGTTGAGGTTGTGCTACAGCTGCGACTCAATTGTCCGTATGTCACACTTTACCCCTTGTAGCGTGCATGATCACAAACATTGTTGAGGTTGTGCTACAGCTGCGACTCAATTGTCCGTATGTCACACTTTACCCCTTGTAGCGTGCGCGTGTGTGTGTGTGTGTGTGTGCGTGCGTGTGCGCGTAGCAGTGATGGCGCTAATATTTTTTCAAACTGGTACACAAATTTAATGATGAAAACTATCCAGAAAAAAAGAAGGTAGGCTGGTCATTGTAACCAGTAAGAGTCCAACTCAGAGTACTGGTTTTGTTGTTTTACCAGCGAAAAAAATCAACCGGTAGGTTATACCGGCAGCCAATTATTTTCGGGTATTTTCTCATTTCCACCGGTAAAATACCGGTAATTACCGGTTAACGCCAATACTGCGTAGGTGTGGGTGTGTTTGTGCCAGTTTGTCTGTATGTGCATGTGTGTGTGAGGGGGGAGGGGGGGGAGGGGAGGGAGAGAGACAAATAAGCTTCACAAAGTTTTAAAAAGGCTTTTTTTTTTTTTTTGGGGGGGGGGGGGGGTAAAACTCATAGGACAGCTGACTCAGTAATAACAACTCACACTAGAGACACAACAGGAATTGTATTATTAAGCTAAAGAAAACCAAGGAAAATAGACATCATGACCAACCACAACAGAATAAAGAAAGTAGGGGAGGAGTCTGTAGTTTGATCCTTGGTCTGGTAACCTTAGGGTCAAGCTGGGTTTTTTTAAGAAGCAGTTGCGAATGGAGATTCATGTCGGAGACAATATGATTGAATGTATGTGTCATGCAAGGGAGACCATAGACGTTTTATATTGATGAGTGTAGGGCTATATTTTCAGGAAGCTGAAATCACTGGACCTGTGGCGTGCACGCGAAATGGACGACTCGGTGTTTCAGGAGTTTGTTGCTGGTTGCCCTCTGCTTGAAGAGCTGGATGTCGGCTGGTGGTAGGGGATGTTGCCGTTGATACACATTCCTAGTCACAGTTGATTTTCGGGTTTTTTGTGGGTTGTACAGTGGTACCTGTGATGAAAGGACGTCCTTGGGACCAACCAAGAGTGTCTCTACATTGCAGGTAGCCTGTCCTGACAGGTATATTTTGGTAGAGATATTAATAGACAAAGGGACACCAGAAGCAGGGTTCGTATAGAGTCCTTGAACCCTGGAAAACTCCTTGAAAATTGGAAAACCTTTTCCAGGCCTTGAAAAGTGCTTGAAAATAGAGTTTTGTTAAATAGTCATTGAAAAGTACTTGATTTTTCCAAATTGTTGCCTATACATTTCGTCAGCAGCTTGTCTTATTTAAAAAAAAATGCAACCCCTTTTTTTTGTCAAATACAGTACACACATTTTGGGAGAATAAAAGATCGAGTGAAAACGAAAGCAGACGAACTATTACTAGTCACCCGTAGTTGCTTCCCTTCCCGGAAGTTGGCAAGGGAAACAACTACGGAATGACTAATAGTTTGCAGACTTGAAAAACTGAAGGTAAGCTTGGTGCTTTGCATTAATTTGGGGAAAATCATGTCCTTGAAAAGCATTTTTTGGTCCTGGAAATGTCCTTGAAAACTCATTGAATTGTATCAGCTCTGCCCTGCAGGAACCCTGCTGAAGGTGTCCTCTCATCAGAGGGGCCACACATTGCAGGTACCACTGTAATCAACACTTGTTTATAGTCATATGATTATAATCCTGACAGCATTGTACAAAAAAATGGGTATGTGCATGTATGCAAACAGTGACTGAGAGAAAGAAAATATGTATGTAAAAACCTGAACACAAATCATTGAAATCAATGAGCGCTTCTGGGGTGATAACGTGAGACAACTCCTGTGATCTTGCCGCGAGGTGGCGCCAGTTACCAGCCGAAAGAAAGAAGGGGTAAAACCTCACCAGAACCGACCATTGTCTGTTTACCGTATAAAATGCACGACTTACACACGAACTGTTACCAAACCGATAGGCTATTTGGGACCAATGCAAGATTTTTTTCCTTTCTCGTGTGATCTTGCCGCGAGGTGGCGCCAGTTACCAGCCGAAGGAAAGAGGGGGCATAACCTCACCTGAACCGCCCATTGCTACACCACAGACACAAACCAAAATGTACAAGCTCAGTTATTTCCTTATGGGAGTGGGTTACAGTGGAACCCCCCTTTTAAGACCCCCCGATTGAAGACATCCCCCGTTTTAAGACCTTGATTTCTCAGATTTTTTGTTCATTGCCTCTCTAGCTCTTAATTTACCTCCATTTTAAGACTCCCTCCTTTTTGTTTTAAGACCTGGTTTTCACAGATTGTTGAAGGTCTTAAAAGGGGGTTTCCACTGTATTAGGCGGGTACATATACTGAATTTCTGATTTGTCTATTGGTGTGTTTGTGTTTTCTGTCTTTCAGTTCAGATCTGAGATCTGTGAATGGCAGTTTCACCTGCATTGCAGAAAACTGCAAGAACCTTAAAAAACTGTTCCTCACTGCAAACAGGTAAACAACTGTTCATCTGTAAAAGGACATGTTATGGAAAATAAGTATGGTACAATCTTAAAAACAGTCTCATCTCCACATAACAGCAACTTTTTTCTGTATGACATTTTCAAGTGAGCGTATTGCATATTCTGAGGGTGGGTGGCGCCTTGCCATTTTGTACATTAATTTTAAGCACCAACCGACAAAACTGGCTTTTTGGTATTTTTTAGATGAAGAGTGTATTTTCTGACAGCATTTAAAGTGTCATTCTCTTGAATAAATCACGCTGATATTGTTCATTCAAATTTTGACTTAGTCTTGCTTATTTTTAGTGTGTTAAACAAAAAGGGTCCCTGCCTGAACGTTATAACATTTAGCAGGTCACCTAGAATGTAAGTCCTGATTGGTCAAAAAGCCACTTGGTGCACCGAAATGGTAATAATGTAATGTAATGTGATTGACATGAACAGGACAGTGTGTGACAACGACCTGCTGAGCCTGGCGAAACACAGTCGACACCTGCAGCAGCTGGACATTCTGGGGACCAGGGAAGTCAGCAGTAAAGCAGTGGAGCAGTAAGTCCTAACAATAAGACAGAGCTGCCAACTGCAATACGCTGAAGCATGCTACGTTTTAAGACAAATTGCTGCACTCAAACAAATTATCATTACTCATTTCTGCTCATTTGAATTGATGATGTCAAAGGTAGCAGAGGGATTCCAACTGGAGTCCAAAAAAGAGCAGGGCACTAAGGGAAGAAGAGAGATTTTAAGTACATGTATCAATCACTATATGCTTGCATGTTAGCTTCTGCCCTTGTTTTGAAGTAGACAAATCAAACGGCACGAAGTGGCTGTATGCTTTGATCTTTAAGTACTGACGGCATAAGTTGGCCAGGCCGAAGTTTTTGTCTTTGTTTCCTCTGTGTAAAGGCGGTCCTTACTTGAGCCTGAAGAAGACTTCGCGATGTCTTTTTACACAAAACTCAGTGCTAAAAAGCTTCACGCGGCCAGCTTTGCAAAGTATACTTTAGTACCGTACTTTCCGGGTGACAAGGCGCTTCGTTATACAAGACGCACCCCCTTCTTTTAAAAAACAAGAAGAGCAAACGCTCGATCGAGTCACTTTCGCAGTTCTGAATATTATGTGAGGCATCAGATGGACAGGAAGAAATTGCTATTCACAACACAATGAGTCACGTTCACATAAAATTTGAGCCCGGTCACTTTTATAGTTTCCGAGAAAAGCCCAACGTTAAGTTGTGTGTTGCCGAACAGAAAAGGCTAGTTATCTCCCTTGTTTTTCTGATAACGTTCGTAAAAGGCTACAGATGTAAATACTTTGATGTAAAGAATAATCCTACAAAGTTTCAATCACATCCGATGAACTTTGTCAAAGATATAAAATGTCTAATTTTTCCTTTGACGCTGACCTGTGACCTTGAAAAAGGTCAAAGGTCAAAGGTCAACGAAACCATCGTTAAAGTGTAGAGGTCATTGGAGGTCACGACTAAACAAAATATGAGCCCGATCGCTTTGATAGTTTCCGAGAAAAGTCCAACGTTAAGGTGGTGTCTACGGACGGACGGCCGGCCGGACAGACTAACACTGACCGATTACATAGAGTCACTTTTTCTCAAGTGACTCAAAAATTGTAATCCAGTTACCCATTGGACGCAGGGGGCCGATAGGGCGCACCACAATGACCCAGTTTTTGCCATGAGAGGTGGTTCCCCTGTCATATCTGAGAGAGGAAATACTTCCTGCACCGGGGTCAGTGACCGGTCAGTGACCGACTTTAACTGAGTGAAAATATGTGTGCTCTGTGTGTGCGGCCAGATCAAAGGCATTGTGATAGCTGGGTGGCCTTGTTTATAGACACGACCTTCTTCCCAGGGGTCAATGACCCAGTTTTTGCCATGAGAGGTGGTTCCCCTGTCATATCTGAGAGAGGAAACACTTCCTGCACCGGGGTCAGTGACCGGTCAGTGACCGAGTTTAACAGAGTGGAAATCTGTGTGTGCGGCCAGATCAAAGGCAGGGCAGTACCTAGTAGCTGAAACATGCATTATCACAAGTTGTTTGACTGGTACTCAAGCGGTCTCATTGATTTTTTTCGTATTTCATACACGGATTAGGCGCTTTGTTATACAAGACGCAGGGGTCGAACTCGAGGAAAAAAGTCGCGCCTTATGACCCGGAAAGTACGGTAGTCGACTTGGCCCAGTTAAGGACAGACTTAAGGAACACCGTTCTCTCCATGCTTTGCAGAGTGCTGGCCAGCTGCAAGGAGATGGTGTTTTTTGACGTTTCCTTCTGCGCCGGAGTCACGGACAACGATGTGGCGCTCTGGAAAGTGAAGTACCCCGCTGTGAACATCAAGAAGAGTTTTCAGAACACCAGTTAACCATTTTGCCTGTGTATAGACAGAAATTAATGGGTTCCATATGAAGCCTTGTGTGATCTTTTTCATCTTAAATCAATACATCATGGTAGGTACTAGGTTTGATGTTCTTACTGATCTGCTGATGATCAGAACAGACCACAGTTTTTTGGTTGTACGTACATGTACCTGTTTAAAATGTTACCGTTTTGTGAAACCAGATCCATTCTTACACCAAAACTAAGCTGTGATTGTGTTGGTCTAGGTTGTCATTGGTTAACTGATGGATTTGTCATTTTGATGAAAGTAGAGACAGGCGCAGTGGCGTGGTGGTAAGACGTCGGCCTCCTAATCGGGAGGTCGTGAGTTCGAATCCCGGTCGCTGCCGCCTGGTGGGTTAAGAGTGGAGATTTTTCCGATCTCTCAGGTTAACTTATGTGCAGACCTGCTAGTGACTTAACCCCCTTCGTGTGTACACGCAAGCACAAGACCAAGTGCGCACGGAAAAGATCCTGTAATCCATATCAGAGTTTGGTGGGTTATAGAAACACAAAAATACCCAGCATGCTTCCTCTGAAAGCGGCGTATATGGCTGCCTAAATGGTGGGGTAAAAACGGTCATACACGTAAAATTCCACTTGTGCAAAAACACGAGTGTACGTGGGAGTTTCAGCCCACGAACGCAGAAGAAGAAGAAGATGAAAGTAGAGGTTTTCACTAACCAACTGATGTGCAACCAGTGCTGATTTGACTTTAACTGATTCTGAAAGCACTCATAATGTGATTGTACCACCAAGCAACATGTTCTGACTTCAGACAGCAGAACCTAGAACATCTCCCAAATAATCTTGCTAAGTTCCATAATAATAAATGCACAAATAAAGATGCAGTCTTCCTTTTAATTAATAGCACTGCCGTTTTGTCTGCCACAAAGTTAACGTGGGTATGCCAAGTCTACTGATAAAGCAACAAATGTGTGTGCGCGTCTGCACGATCATTGTGAAAAAATGCAGTGCGTTCAGTTTCATTCTGTGAGTTCCACAGCTTGACTAAATGTAGTAATTTTGCCTTACGCGACTTGTTACTCTTGGCTTAAGCTACCTTCTAGCCCAGTCCTTCCTTCCTGATGTTTCTGAGGATCGAGGCAGGAAGGAAGGAAGGAACTTGGTTGGGAATGGGTTGGAGATTGGGATAGATTGGATGATCTTTTGTGGGTTATTTCTAGGTGTGGAAGTTCATGTGAGACAGACCTGTAAATATTTACGAAAATTGCTTGTTGTACCGTCTTGCCTTAAGTTTTGTCAAAACCTAGCGGTGTCTGTGATATTTCAAATTCTGTTGTTCCCTTTGTGGTGAAAAACATAAATGTAGGTTTCTGTCTACATGGTTGTCCATCAGCAAAGGACTTTGTTGCTTTTGTCTGTTTCTACTTCCTAGCAGTATGACACATTTTCAGTGGACATTTAAAGACACACAGCTATTCCTTCCCGGTGTAGGATCCGGTCCGGTCCCCCCTCTGAAGTAGTCCCCCGGGGGACCAATTGGTGGCAAAAGCTGCTCTATAATGGTCCCCCCTTAGACATCCAGCCTCGTTTTTCTTGTTACAATGTTAATCAGGCATGGGAATTGTCCGCCGAACGGCGGATTTCCGCCGATTTCTTTTTTTGTTCCGCCGAAAATGCAAAAGTGTCCGCCGAAAAAATAAAGGGGGGAGGCACACAAAAAAAGCACCGGTTACTTTGGCCTTTGCGCAAAAGCCCGCGAAAACTTTCCGTACTTTGTTCACGCATTGCTACCGCCCGCCTCAGTTATTGAACTTTTATGTTTGAAAGTAAACCAGATTGCACAGATTGTGTTACAAGTTACATTGTCCTGTTTGTCTCAACAGATAAAAAATTTTTAAATTTAAACCATATAATACATGTATATATTTTTTTTTCTTCAAAAAAGCAAAAATTGGTACATTTTTGTACTAAAAACTCTGATTCTAAAAACAGAATTTAATGGCAAACTTGGAGCTCAGATGACACCAGATTGCACCATCTGGGTTCTTTGGAGAAAAAATTTTCCGGGGGAGCATGCCCCCGGACCCCCCTAGTAAGGCTAGGCGCTTCGCGCCGTCGACTTGACGCTTCGCGTCTTCAGTTATAAATTTTCCGCCTTTTTTACAATTTTCAATTCCCATGCCTGGTTAATAATGTTACCAGCAATTTTAGAGAAAAGAAAGGAAAGAATCAGAGACTGGTTTCATTTCTTCTTATCAGTATTTGTTTATTATTCATTTTATTTCATGTGATTTTTCTTTTGAACGGCATTATAAATCAGATCTATTTTATTTTCTGCAAAATATAGTCAAACAAAGAGATTGCTGTCTGTGCACTACATAATACCGGACGAAGATATAGATTGAAAATGGCTTGAATGCCTAAGAAAAACGAGGCTGGATGTCTAAGGGGGGACCATTATAGAGCAGTTTTTGCCACGAATTGGTCCCCGAGGGGACTACTTCAGAGGGGGGACCGGACCGGATCCTACACCGGGTAAACAGTTGGGCTCACCGTCTCAGCCTGGCGTCTGGCATTATGGGGTTAGTGCTAGGACTGGTTGGTCCGTCTGGCGTCTGGCATTATGGGGTTAGTGCTAGGACTGGTTGGTCCGCCTGGCGTCTGGCATTATGGGGTTAGTGCTAGGACTGGTTGGTCCGGTGTCAGAATAATGTGACTGGGTGAGACATGAAGCCTGTGCTGCGACTTCTGTCTTGTGTGTGGCGCACGTTATATGTCAAAGCAGCACCGCCCTGATATGGCCCTTCGTGGTCGGCTGGGCGTTAAGCAAACAAACAAACAAACAAACAAACGGTCTCAGATCTGGCCAGGCTTTTACATGTGATAAGACCCTCCCTCAACTTGGTCACAAACAACAAAGGAACAGCCTGGGTGTTCTCTGTGCTCAGTGGGAAGTTTGTGTGCGTGAATTAACTTTGTAAATTCAAGTGGCTTTTGAAGAAATTAATTCACCAAAAAATGTCAAGCGGTCAGTGTTTTGATTTTTGGTATGTGTCCAAGTGATGGGATGGTGTTATCCCTCGTAATAATTTATATAGTGCAATATTATATTTGATTGTGGTAGTCTTAATAGACGTGTGACCTTATTTAGATTTTATCTGTAAATTTATTCAATTTAAAGTTGACACGGACAACACTTTAGGTCAGTGTTATTGGAAGTATGATAGGTGTGCTTGTTATTACATACGTGATGTGAACCTATGTTTTATGTTTTATTTGTGTTGTCCTTTTGTCCAATTGTTGTTATAATCGTTGACAGGCAGGCAGGCAGGGTGTGCCGAAGAAAATTTTCCATTTTTATGTAACATTTTAATGGACAATAAAGTGTTGTTATTGTTATTGTTAAAGCCTTACGCCAGATCTGAGATGGTGGGCCAAACAGTTTTTCACGAGAAGGAGTGTGCCTTTAAAGTTTGAACTCAAATGTACAACCCTTGTGTAGGTGACCATAGGCATCACCACAGCTAGATCCACTTGGACACATACCCACAATCAACACCCTGACTCCATCGTCACGATTATCATAGTGTGCATGGTAGGAACAAGGCTTGTACCTTTATACAGCCACATACAGTAGCTGGGAATTCTTGAATGTCACTGTTGTGACTGCTGTTTATGTGTGGTAGAGAGAGAGAGAGAGATTCTCTCTGTGTTTGTGTGTGTGTGTGTGTGTGCGAGCATGCGTGCATCATGCATGCACAGGGATGTGGACTTATTTCAATGTCCGATTTTTTAAAGGCAAGTTTAAGTGATAAATTATGGTGAGCTTGTTCTTTATAATGTTATTGTAAGATATGGCAATAAATTAAATCACCAAAAGAATAGATGCTTTCACCAAAATAATTGCTTAGTTAGCAAAAGATATTCCAACAAAAAATCGGATGTTTCCACCCACAAAATAGATGCTTCTAGCAAAAAAACGATTGATTCTACCAAAAAAACAAATGAGACTTGCAAAAGAATTCTCAACAAAAAAACGAATTATTTCAACAACAAAATAGCTACTGTCAGCAAAAAATATAAAGTTTAGTGTACTTTCAGAGACAAAATAGTGTCACTCCATATCATAATCATAATTGTACGTCCAAAGAAAGTTAAATGAAAATGATAAAATCAGTGTACAGAGCAGTCAAGATCAGTGTGTTCACTGCCTGATAAGCGCTGGTCTCGACAGCTTTGGGCGACCGCGCTTTCGCTTCTGGCCGATTGGGATGGTCTTGGCCTGGGCAGGGGGGTTGGTCACCTCCAGACGAATCTCCATGCCCATGGAATGATGACACACGTAGCACTTGAGGAACTCCGGACAGTTGCAGAAAAACTGATTGTTTTCGTCGATCGTAATCTTCCACACCGACCTCCGACATGTGGCATACACCTCGAAGTCAGCCCAGGACGGTGCGATCATTCAACCTTTTCTTCGGTCTCTCGGATGGCAGTCTTGAGCGCCTTTTCCAGGGTTGAAGATCCCACGAAGATCGTGTTCCCAGTCTTCAGCGACTCAGCTGGTGACGTTGCCCACTGAAACGCTGTTGTCCACATTTTCAGTGTGCGGTGTGGTGCTTCGGCAATCTCGGTGTGCTCTGCGGTTACATTTGGTGCTCGTTCCATAGACCAGTTCTTTACAATGTCATTTGTCACGGACAGTTGTATGTAGTTATAAGGTTCCTTGGTCGGGCGTTGCTGACAGGTACCTGTGTCCAGGTGGGAAGACCTGTAGCTGGGCTTAGCTCAGTGATTCGCGCTTTGCACGCTTTGCACGTTTTGCACGCATTGCACGGGACGTTCACGGTAGGCTGCGCGCTATTTGTAGAGTTCACCGGTTACCTGGTTGCTGACTGTAAAATTCATAAGCATTCTTTTTTCTGTCTCGGCCGAGACCAGATGTTTGTCGAACGGCTTCGAAATTCGTGTGTGAATTGTCGTTTGAGTTCGAAGTTATTTTCAGTAGTAATGTACGTCTACTGTGGACTTTGTTAAAGTCGGTTGCGTAAAGTGTACGCGATGATTTTCATTAGCCTGTGTGAGGTAAGTCATATTTCTTGGTCTAATTGGATAGACTTTTGTCAGTTTTTGCTGAAGGTGAATTAGCGGCCGGTGGCAGGGGACAGGGAACCTACATTAGTTACCAGTTGTACTGTTTTGTCTCGTCTTTGTGTTGTTGTAAATAGTGTTCATCATAGGGTTTAAAAGGAAATCATTATAATGGTAAATTATATCGTAGAAGGAAACCAAAGTTTAGTCATTGTGCTTCCTCCTCATCCCTAATAATGATGTCTATTGGAGGAGGAAGGCACGTGTCTTATATTTTTGGGGAGAATATTGACTTTGGCCTTCTAGGCTTTCAGTGTTTACTGTCGAAGACAGACCGGACGGGAAGGTGCGAACCCTAGCTTCACAGCATGGAGGAGGCACCACCACGCTGCTGCTTGAGCAGCCAGTTTGGACTCTCGCATCGTCACCCCCACGCTGCTGTGTGAGCAGTCCCTCTGGATCTTCCCCGAGGCTTCATTACGCTGTTTTGAGCAGCTATCTTGTAACGTCACAGCGGCGCAACCACGCTGCTGTTGGGCAGCAACATCGAACCGGCGCCGTCGCTGCAGAGTGTGTGCCGTGTGACAGCTCTTAACTGGGCTGATTCTCTCACCCCCGCGACAGAGACGCAGGTGTCGACCCGAGGGCGCACCCCCCCCCCCCCCCTGAATTCGTCGAACGTGTAGATAAGTACTTTCTTACGATAGATATCATTTATGGAATGAGGAGGGCCTTTATGACGTACGTGCTTTGTGTTTGACTGTCCTGATTGTCTCGTATGTCGTTTGTTGACATTATTTTGACTGTTGTGTACTTTCTCATGTTCATTATGTTCATCCTCATGCATTCGTGGTAACCCTTTCATTGTTCCATCCATCGTCACCCCCATATTTCACCCAACTGGGAACTATTAAATACTTTCATTTATTTGCATCGGTGTTCTGTGAGTGCTGTGTGGTGTGGCCAAAGTTTTTGTGTGAAAAACTAAACATGCAAACGTGCATGCACGCGACAATGGCGAGCTTGCCAGGATAAATCTTCTTTGAATTCAAGGAATTCACTTCATTTTTGTCGTTGGCCACACTTCCCATACACTGGACACTGATGTACTGTAGTTAATTAGCTTTTGTTGTTGTTGTCTGGTAACCTTGTGGGTTTCCTGTCCTTGTTGCCAGTCAGCCGTGCCTTGTTTGATTTTTCATGTTTTGGCTACCCGTTTGCTAGTTTGTTCTTGTTTATGGAACTTCGTTCTGGTCGTGTTCTTGATGATAGTGCTATCATGGCGTCTAGGACAGAAAGTAGTTCGGATAGGATTGCTAGATGGCGTTCATTTGCTGAGGAGCTAGGTGTTAAATCTACCAGTATTCCTGAGTTTATTGCCGAGCGAATGACCCGTGAAGATGCGGAACAGGCTAGACTAGAGCTGGAAGGGAAAGCTTATCAGGACAAGCTAGAAGTAGCGCGTCGAGAGACTGATGAGCGAGTTAAGTATGTTCAAGCTCAGCGAGAGACTGATGAGAAAGCCGCGGAAGAAAAACTAAGGCAGGAAAGGGAAGAGCATGACCTTCGCATGCAACTCCTGCAGAGAGAGTCGGAAAGTAAGAGGGTGAAGAGAGGAAGTAGGGATGGAGCTGATAATGAGGGAGATTCCTCAGGTGAAGAAGAGTCTAGTGACCTTCGTGGTTTTCGGCCTTCCATACCGATGTTTGATGAGAGCAAAGAAAACATAGCTACTTGGTTGAAAAGGTTTGAGAGAGTCGCTACCTTGTACAAGTGGAAGAGAAATACATGGGCAACTAGGGTCTCGACTAGGTTGTCGGGTAGGGCTGTAGAAGTGTACAACACTCTTGATGATGATAGCGCAGACGACTATGACGGTTTGAAGGTCGCGTTGTTAGGCCGCTATCAGCTCACAGCCGAAACCTACCGCCGTCGTCTCAGAACCTGCAAGAGAAAAGAACATGAAACGTTCAGACAGTTCGGTGCTCGCATTGAAGAGAATTTGACTAAGTGGCATGAGCTTTCCGAGATCACAGAACTGAAACAGTTGGTTTTGCTTGAACAGTTCTTGCAGACCCTGAGCGCGGACATGGCCGCGTACGTTAAGGAGAAAAAACCTCAGACGTTAGCCGAAGCAGTTAAGTCCGCTGAGATTCATTTTGAAGCACACCGTGACAGTAAGAAGTTTTTTCAGCATGATCGTGATCAGGGTGGAAAGGCTGGCGTTGATGAAAAGCAGAAAAGTGGAGATAACTCATTTGGTACATCCGGTAGGAAGTGTTACATCTGTGAGTCCCCCAAACATTTGGCTAGAGATTGCCCCAAGAAGAGCAAGTCGACGGGAGCGGTGAATAGTGGTCCTGAGAAGTCTTTACCGCCCGTCAGTGTACCTACTTTGTGTACTCCCTGTAGCCAGCAAGACTACGACCCGAGATGCCTGGTGGTAGTGGATGGTATTGCAGTGGAGGGGTTGCGTGATACTGGATCTCAGGTTTGTGTCGTGAAGAGTTCATTAGTTTCAAGGTCGCAGTTCACAGGACAGGATCTTGAGGTTTCTATGGCTGAGAAAGACATCAGGAGGCGCTATCCAGTGATTAAGGTTCAGGTTGATTGTCCTTTCTACACTGGTGAGGTTGAGGCTATCGTCATGGATACACCTGTTGCAGATTTCATTGTAGGTAATCACGCCCGGCTGGGTGACTCGAATGTTCTACCAGTGTACGCTGTGTCCAAGGTTGTGTCAGTTGTCACTCGTGCTCAGGCTGCCGCTGAAGGAAAGAAGCCGACTTTGTTGCATGTTGCTGCTCCAGGGCTAGAAACAGTCACCCCTGAGCAGTTGCATGACCTTCAGCGGAATGATCCGACTTTGAAGAGTTGTCGTGAGGCGGCAGATCGCCGAGACGTCCGAACGTCTGGTCACTCCGGTGAAGTTGGGTTTGTTTGGAAGAAAGGGGTTCTGTACCGTGAGTATCGCGGTGGTGGTAGCGTCTATACTCAGGTTGTTGTTCCCCAGCAGTTGAGGTTAGGTGTTATCAAGTTGGCTCATGAACCGCCTATGGGAGGTCACATGGGTGTTCAGAGGACACGTGATCGAGTTTGGCAGCAGTTCTTTTGGCCAGGTATGTGCGCAGACATACGTCGCTTTGTGTTGTCTTGTGATCAGTGTCAGAAGGTTTCTCATAAGCCACAGAAGGTACCGTTAGGTAAGATGCCTCTCATCGATACGCCGTTCGAGCGGGTGGCGATCGATCTGGTGGGTCCCATCATCCCTGCTTCTGAGTCTGGTAACCGGTACATCTTAGTGTTTGTGGACTACGCTACTCGGTACCCGGAAGCCATTCCCTTGAAGTCGATTGAGGCTGTGAAGGTTGCAGAAGCGATGTGGGCAGTCTGGACTCGAGTAGGAATTCCCTCAGAGATTTTGACAGACCGTGGTACCCAGTTCATGTCCGAGGTGATGAAAGAAGTGGAGCGTTTGCTGGCCATCAAGGGTTTAGCGACTACTCCGTACCATGCGCAAGGAAACGGATTGGTGGAACGGTACAACGGAACACTCAAGACCATGCTACGCAAGCTTGCTCAAGAGAAACCGAAGCAGTGGGATCGCTACATTCCTGCACTCCTCTTCGCTTATCGTGAAGTTCCACAGGAGAGTCTTGGATTCTCTCCCTTTGAGCTTCTGTACGGCAGGACAGTGCGAGGACCCATGTCTGTTCTTCGCAACCTATGGACGGAAGAGCCAGTCGATGAGCAAGTTCGCACGACTTCTGAGTATGTGGTTGACTTGAGGAACCGGATTGAGGAAACCTGCAAACTGGCGCGTCAGAATCTGTCAGCTGCTGCACAGAAACACGCGGAGGTGTTCAACCGGAAGACAGTGCGAAGACAGTTCCAGCCTGGAGACAAGGTTTTGTTGCTGCTGCCGCAGAAGAAGAACAAACTGCAGTTGTGTTGGCAGGGACCGTTCGACGTTCTGGAGAAGAAGGGCGAGTCAGACTACAGGATTCGGATCTACGGGCGTGAGAAGCTGTACCACGCCAATCTTCTCAAGTTGTACAGAGACAGACAAGGGCGACAGGGTCAACCTGTTGTGGGGTTTGAGCTAACGGAGATCAGAGGCGACCTTTTCAGCTGTGAACCTGATGATGCTATGGCCCACTGCGTCAGTGAAGATCTTGAGATGGGAAAAGGCATTGCCGTTCACTTCAAGCAATCGTTTGGAAAAGTTGATCAACTTAGAGCACAAAACAAGAAGGTGGGAGAGGTAGCTGTACTACAGGTAGGTGCTTCCTACGTTTACTACATGATCACCAAGAAACGCTACTTTCACAAACCCTCCTACAAAACGCTGCGGTCCTCCATGGAAGCTATGAGGGACCACTGCAAGCAGAACAATGTCACTTCCCTGGCCATGCCGCAGATCGGATGTGGATTGGACGAGCTGAACTGGAGCGTCGTCCGTGAGATGATCAAGGAAGTCTTCAAGAACACAGGCATAACTGTTAAAATCTACATCTTCGGGGGCTAAGAAACACAGTTTTTGTACATTTTTGACGTGCATGCTACAGGAATAATGCATATCTTTTTGTTTGCTTGTTTTGTCACCGTGCGGGTGATTCCCGGTAGTCGCAACGTGGGAGCCGACTACCTCAGTCGGGCATGCGTTGAGGAGGGAACTTTTGCCGTGTAGACAGATGTCTATGCTTAACTTGGGGGGCATTGTCACGGACAGTTGTATGTAGTTATAAGGTTCCTTGGTCGGGCGTTGCTGACAGGTACCTGTGTCAAGGTGGGAAGACCTGTAGCTGGGCTTAGCTCAGTGATTCGCGCCTTGCACGCTTTGCACGCATTGCACGGGACGTTCACGGTAGGCTGCGCGCTATTTGTAGAGTTCACCGGTTACCTGGTTGCTGACTGTAAAATTCATAAGCATTCTTTTTTCTGTCTCGGCCGAGACCAGATGTTTGTCGAACGGCTTCGAAATTCGTGTGTGAATTGTCGTTTGAGTTCGAAGTTATTTTCAGTAGTAATGTACGTCTACTGTGGACTTTGTTAAAGTCGGTTGCGTAAAGTGTACGCGATGATTTTCATTAGCCTGTGTGAGGTAAGTCATATTTCTTGGTCTAATTGGATAGACTTTTGTCAGTTTTTGCTGAAGGTGAATTAGCGGCCGGTGGCAGGGGACAGGGAACCTACATTAGTTACCAGTTGTACTGTTTTGTCTCGTCTTTGTGTTGTTGTAAATAGTGTTCATCATAGGGTTTAAAAGGAAATCATTATAATGGTAAATTATATCGTAGAAGGAAACCAAAGTTTAGTCATTGTGCTTCCTCCTCATCCCTAATAATGATGTCTATTGGAGGAGGAAGTCACGTGTCTTATATTTTTGGGGAGAATATTGACTTTGGCCTTCTAGGCTTTCAGTGTTTACTGTCGAAGACAGACCGGACGGGAAGGTGCGAACCCTAGCTTCACAGCATGGAGGAGGCACCACCACGCTGCTGCTTGAGCAGCCAGTTTGGACTCTCGCATCGTCACCCCCACGCTGCTGTGTGAGCAGTCCCTCTGGATCTTCCCCGAGGCTTCATTACGCTGTTTTGAGCAGCTATCTTGTAACGTCACAGCGGCGCAACCACGCTGCTGTTGGGCAGCAACATCGAACCGGCGCCGTCGCTGCAGAGTGTGTGCCGTGTGACAGCTCTTAACTGGGCTGATTCTCTCACCCCCGCGACAGAGACGCAGGTGTCGACCCGAGGGCGCACCCCCCCCCCCCCCCTGAATTCGTCGAACGTGTAGATAAGTACTTTCTTACGATAGATATCATTTATGGAATGAGGAGGGCCTTTATGACGTACGTGCTTTGTGTTTGACTGTCCTGATTGTCTCGTATGTCGTTTGTTGACATTATTTTGACTGTTGTGTACTTTCTCATGTTCATTATGTTCATCCTCATGCATTCGTGGTAACCCTTTCATTGTTCCATCCATCGTCACCCCCATATTTCACCCAACTGGGAACTATTAAATACTTTCATTTATTTGCATCGGTGTTCTGTGAGTGCTGTGTGGTGTGGCCAAAGTTTTTGTGTGAAAAACTAAACATGCAAACGTGCATGCACGCGACATCATTCTCAACAACTCCGAGAAATCTTGACATCAGTTTCCAGCCTCTCTCTCAAAGTGTTTCACTGTGTTGGAGAATGACTATCCATTTCTTTTGTTGAAACTATATTTTCTTTTGCCTGAAGTAGTCAATCTTTTGCCTGATTATATTTTCTTTTGCCTGAGTATATTTGCTTTTGCCAGTTTATTTTATTTTTTGTTCAGACAGCAATTCTTTTGGCGGATCAAATTTTTTTTGTGTACTTTAATTCTTTGTCACTCAAGCCATCTTTTCTTTTGGTGAAAGCATCTATTTTTTTGGTAGAACCATCTCTTCTTTTGGTTCATTAAACGGGTGCCTTGTAAGATATGGCAGTTTCTGATCAGAACATTGTGATAGATATAGTATTAGACGCTGTTTACAGA
The DNA here is from genome assembly GCF_037325665.1 of Littorina saxatilis. Classification (NCBI taxonomy): domain Eukaryota; kingdom Metazoa; phylum Mollusca; class Gastropoda; order Littorinimorpha; family Littorinidae; genus Littorina; species Littorina saxatilis. The sequence continues at coordinate 19,996,215 of NC_090256.1, forward strand.
GTAGACCTTCAGTTTTTAACTGACATACTCTTCTGTATATTCTAGTGCACAACTTGATTTGTTCAAGATGTGGGTTGAAGTTTTCTTTTGTGCAGCCCTCTCTTCCTTTTGAAGCTGTACAGTGCAATACCCTTTTTAAGACCATTCCCCATTGTAGCACATAACAGGTTTTAATCAGAGTTTGATTTGTCTTTCTCAGGGGTGTACCTTTCCTGGAGGAAATATAAAACAGCTGGAAGGGAAAACTACAACACACACGAACACGTACATCCTTGCACGCACACACACACACACACACACACACACACACACACACACACACACACACACACACACACACATATACACACACATACACACTGACACACACACACACACATACACACTGACACACACACACACACACACACACACATCCAAATGATCCCTTCAGTGGTTGTTGTAGGCAGGTGATTGTTAATTAGAGGTGGCCACCGGGACAGGTTTGACTGTACCATTCTAGTATTGCACAGCAGTTAAACATGTGCAACCCCCCGCGGGTTAGGGGGAAGAATTTACCCGATGCTCCCCAGCATGTCGTAAGAGGCGACTAACGGATTCTGTTTCTCCTTTTACCCTTGTTAAGTGTTTCTTGTATAGAATATAGTCAATGTTTGTAAAGATTTTAGTCAAGCAGTATGTAAGAAATGTTAAGTCCTGATTTTATACACTTTTTATGCTAATTAGTTTTGCATTTGTTTCACAAACACTGCAATTATAAGACACCAAAAAGAAACGATATAATTATCAGTGTGTGGTTTGTTTTCAGTTTTGTTATTTTGCTGAAAGGGGTAACCATGAAAGTGTGTGTGTGTGTGTGTGTGTTTTTCTGTCTGTCTGGGTGTGTTTGTGTGTGTGTGTGTGTGTGTGTGTTTTTCTGTCTGTCTGGGTGTGTGTGCTGTCAATTTATCTGTCTGCCGGTCTGTTTGATTTTGTGCATTTTGGCCCAGGGTTGAGCAAAGCGTGCCACTGGTATATCAACAGTAACACTATCCATTCATAACTTAAGAAAACAGCCCCACTTTAAAACATTTCCTCACTGGTGGCCACACATTCTGACATTTTGGGACACCGAATAACAAACTTAAGAACGTCCGTTGTTACATCACGTTATCCAGTCCAGCACTGAGTCTGTAGAGAATTCACAGGCAATCAAATCTCGCCTTAGGCTTATCTGCAAAAACTCTTCGTAATTTAGGTATGCTTTGGCTCACGCATACTTACGACCTCAGAGGCGAAAACTTACACTAAAACTCTGCCTCTGTCGGTCAGTCTGTCTCTGTCTGTCTCTCTGTCTCTCTCTCACACACACACAGAAACACACACACACACATCGTGGCACACACAAACACATAGCCTATACACCGTGGCGTGGCGCACACGCACACACACATATATATATATACACAGTGGAACCTCCCGTAATGGCCTCTCCCAAGAACGACCCCCTCCTTTTTCAGACGACCGACCTACCAACATAGGGTCAATCAGTAGTTCGTAATTACCCAGCACACGTGAAACACGCACACCGTTGGTCACGCATCAAGACTGAGTCAGGGGTGGTAGTCTGTTAGTCAGTAGTGCGTGAAAGTCCATGCTGACCCAGTTTACAGACACTGACCTTCTCACCTGAGGCCAATGACCAAGTTTCACTGAGGCCGTGTGTGTCAGTGTGTGTGGCATAAGAGCTCTCCTTTGAGCCGTTTGATGTCAGTCTGAGAGGAAACTCTTCCTGTCCCCGTTCAGGGCCGGACTACCGGGGGGGTTATGGGGGTTGCGCAACCCCCCCCCTAGCCTAAACATGTACCTTACTTATTTAATTTTTTTTATTATTATTGCTTATTTTATGCCGTTTCATGCAAGGAGCGACCATTTTCCTATCTCAGAATATGATCTACCCGTCAGCTTCAGGGGGCTTTGCCCCCTGACCCCCACAAACGAGGGGGGGGGGTGGGTTCTAGGGTTTCCGGACCCCCTCCCCCCAGCCAAAAAATAAAAATATTGGATGAGGTATGCATTTCTTTATTTTACATTGAGTTTCAATTTTTGGGGTATTAATCAGTGACAAAATCTGCTGCCTGAAACTGGTAATGATCATCCTCAGAATGCACCAGACTGCACCATTTTGCATCCTTTTTTTCAAAATTTTCCGGGGGGGCATGCCCCCGGACCCCCCTAGCAAGCTAGGCGCTTCGCGCCGTCGGCTCGGCGCTTCGCGCCTTCACACCCATATCTTCACAATATACTTTTAAAAAAAACAAGTCATAAAATGAACTGATCCGCCCCTGCCGCCAGGGGGGATGTCCCCCTGGGCCACCACTGGCAACCCCCCCCCCTCCTCTTCGCCTAGTCCGGCCCTGCCGTTTACAGACACTGACCTTCTTACCCCGGGTCAATGACCCGAGTGTTTGCCTATGAGGCCGTGTGTGTGTGTATGTGTGAGTGTGTGTTATGTCTGCCTGTCTGTGCGCTTGTGTATGCACATACATCATGCAACCCATTTGCACATCAAGTGGGAACAAAAATGGGATAACGAACACAACTAAAGACTGAACTGCCCAACAGTTGTCTCCCCTGTAAAAAAAAAAATACACCTCCCAAACTCCAAATAAAGGCCCCTCTTTTTTACGACCGATCAAGTTTTTCTGGACATTTTCAGGCTCGTTAGTGGGAGATTTTACTGTATCTGTTACAGATACAAGTAATCCTGCGTCTTAGCGTGCACGGGAGTAATTTTATGTTCAACTTCTAACGTACAGAAAGGGAAAATGATAAAACAGAAAGGAAGAAAAAGAGAAGAGTGTACAGGGTCAACAAGGGAAATGAAGAGGAGGAATAAGGTAGTCAGGTGCGTACGTCAGTGTGTCAGTGTGTAGGGGGGGGGCGTGAGGTAGTAGGCTACTACCACGCAGAACAGCAAGCTACGCAGGCCGTGCTGGTCGTCACACCCGCTAGTTCGCCATTATTCTTTGTTTGTCTGTCTGTCTGTGTTAATTCTCACACACAAACACACACACTGCACACACACACGAGAGTGCTGCTCAGTTAATATGAGACTTGCAGGTACTTTGTCCTCCCCGATCTCTGAGCAAGAACCTCATGACATGAGTGTTTCAGCTCTGCCAGAGTGCCTGCAAGTCTCATACTATCAATGCCGACAATGGTTCACACATTTTGTCTATCCGCGCGTCAACAGTGACGCACAATCCACAAATCTTTTTGTGTTCCCTACCAGACCTACAGACGGACCACTCAGTAAATACCCGACCCCGACCCACCCTGAACAGAACAAACTCATCGCCTGTACCCGAGTATAGAACCTCACCGTGGTCCGCCGGTAGAAATATCGACATTTCGCTACGCCTGCTTGCTCTGCCGCGCCGGGTAGCCCTGTTAACGTTCCTTGCTGGGTGGATAGATCGAGTGGCTGGCACGCATGCTGGCCGTTTATACTTTCACTGCCAGCTAATAGTCAATCAATCAATATGAGGCTTATATCGCGCGTATTCCGTGGGTACAGTTCTAGTCTGCTATACCTTCAGGTTATTCACTGACCAGGCAAAACGTGTGTGTGTGTGTGTGTGTGTGTGTCCTGTTCTGTAGTCGATCAGCCGGGACTGACGCGACACCTGTTCAGTTTGTGGATTTCTTACCTGTGTAGGTTGTACATACAGACACACGCACGCCATAAACTGAACGGCGGTTCAGTGAGCTAACGTAGCTGGAATAATCGCACTGCTGCAAGCCCTGACTGAGAGAATAATTCAGGCGAGTTGAAAGTGCGGCGGTGGGACGGTGACATTTTGGAATTGTACCCGGTGTGTGAACATGCAGAACAGGTCGACCTAACTTGCGACTTTGAGGTCGTTTTTTGTTTGCTTTGTTTTCCACACACAAAAATGTAGGACTACCAGTGTGGCTTGGAGTGGTTTTCGTCACTTAAACTGGTTCCAGCCATGGAAATATGGCCTCTATATTTGATGGCTGTGACTGGCAGCAGTGCAAATGGAAAGTCTTAGTTCTCTTGTGTGCGTTCCAGACCGCCTTTCACCAGGTATGTCATTATATAAAGTACTGTGGACAGGTGTGTGTAAAATACTTCTCTGCTGAGCCACCCTACGTATATGTTGTTTCTTCGATTTAACTTGTGATTTGTTGGCTGCATGGTTGATATTGATTGATTGGTTTGTTGATTGGTTGATTAATTGATTGATTGATTGATTGATTGGTTGGCTGGTTGATTGCTTGATTACTTGATTGATTGATTGATTGGTTGGCTGGCTGGTTGTTTGATTGATTGATTGATTGATTGATTGATTGATTGATTGGGTCGTTTGTTGACTGGCTGACCAACCGACTGACTGGTTTATTGACTGACAAGAAGATAAGCTGGTTTGCTGGTTTGTTGGTGTTTAAGAGTATGGGCACCACAGAACAACTCTCTCTCTCTCTCTCTCTCTCTCTCTCTCTCTCTCTCTCTCTCTCTCTCTCTCTCTCTCTCTCTCTCTCTCTCTAAAATGTACAAGGAAGTGAACGTTTCTCTCTGTACAGAACCTTCAAATCAACCCTAAGATTATCCAACTATTTAAGTGATTTGAAACATATTAAAGCTAGAAATCTTCTGATTAGACTTAGATTGGGAGTATCTCCTCTGAAAGTGCATCGATTTCGCTTTAATTTAAATGCAACCTCCGCTGATTTATCTTGTCCATTTTGTTGTGGCAGTGTTGAAGATGAAGTCCACTTTATTTTAGTATGCCCTAAATATGCTGAGTTAAGAGAATATTATATTCCACGAAAATACACTAGAATCCCATCATTGTTTAAATTAACCATGCTGTTTTCAAACACTAGTAAGCCGCTATTGCTACGTTTTTCTACATTTGTCATGAAGGCGCTTTCCATTCGTAATCCATAATCCGTAAACGAAACATCAATATGTGCATTTGTATGCTGGTGCTTGAGATGTGCTCATTTCCATGAAAAGGGCCCAAGGCCTACTCATTAAAATATTCAGACTTCAGACTTCAGACTTCAGACTCTCTCTCTCTCTCTCTCTCTCTCTCTCTCTCTCTCTCTGAAACACTGCAATGTTAGAGATGGTACCGTTGTAATTGTAAACGATTATTATATAACATGTGAGGATAAATGTGTAAGACGTGTATATGTGTAAAATTCCCCTAACCCACATCCCCTCTTCCCTGGTTTGTATATGGGCCAATGGCCATACGTACAATAAACCATCCAAAAGCCAAAAAAGTCTCTCTCTGTATTTGTGTGTGCGCGCGTGTGTGTGTGTGTGTGTGTGTGTGTGTGTGTGTGTCTGTCTGTCCGTTCGTGTATGTGTGGTCGGGTGTGTGTGTCTCTTTTTGTGTGTGCATGCGTGCGTGTGTGTCTGTACTGAGCGTGCGTGCGTGCGTGCGTATATGTGTGTTCATGTCCGCACAATTCTGTCACTTGAGGCTTGTACAACTATTCAAAAACAGTGTACGTCAAAGTAATCTCGTTATACAACTGTGAGGTATGGGCTTACCCTCGGTTTTGACATTACGTAGATTTCGTGAATATCTCCGCGTAAGATACTTCTCAGTTGGGTTGATCGTAATGGGCAGGTGGTCGTTGTCAGGAGGTGGTCGACAGGGCAGGTTTGGCTGTCCTGACTGTCTGGTAGAGAAACCTCGGTGATTATGGTGTTGGTGAATTTCTGAATTGCATGTATTTCCTTGTTTTCACTTCCTATTTTATTCATGTTTTTATTACTTAGTTAGTGGAAGAATATTTTGTATGTATGTTTGATGGTGTATGCTTTTAATTAAGCGTTGCTGACTATGAATGTAGATGTAAATGCTTGTATAATTGTGTTTTAATTTTAAATGTGTCAAGCGCAAAGAGCATAATTGGAAAGTTATGATGTTGCGCTATATAAATGCTCATTTATTATTATTATTATTATGTCAGTCGAACCTGCCTTGCGACTACCTCTTGACAACGACCACCTGCCCATTACGATCAACCCAACTGAGAAGTCTGGACGGGATTATTTCCTCATCTTTGCATACCGATCACATGTCTATTAAGAAAGCTTTCTGTTGGCCTACTAGGTTTGGCTGTCCTGACTGTCTAGAAGGGAAACCTCGGGGATTATAGTGTTGGTTAATTTTTAAATTGCATGTCAGTCGAACTTGCCTTGAGACTACCTCTCATTACTGCCCATAACGACTATCCCAAGGAATACCCTTCCAATTTATATCTATACAATTCACCTTTCCGTAGCGACACCCTGTCTATAATGACCACTTTTTGTTGGTCCCTTCCCTTGGGTGGTCGTTAAAGACAGATTCTATCTATATCTATATACGGCTTGTGTGTGTGTGTCTGTCTGTCTGTCTGTCTGTCTCTCTTCGCGATGCACGGCCACAGTTCTCGATGGATCTGCTTCAAATTTGGTGGGCATATTCAGGTAGACCCCGGACACAATCTGGTCGATGAAAATTTTCAACCCGTGCTCTCAGCGCGCAGCGCTGAACCGATTTTGGTTTTTCTGTAGATCCATTTCCAGTAACTCTTCCTTATCTTCTCCAGTGTTTTGCGCGTTTACCTCCCTTACTTCGTGTGGCGTCAATCGCGGGTACCCGGAGAAGCCGGCGTACGGTGCGCAACTCACCCGGCCGGGTACCCGGCGAAGCCGGGTATTCGGCTCTACTTCTTCCCGGCGAAGCCGGGTATTCATACTCCGTCTCGCGATCATCCCGGCGAAGCCGGTACCCGGCGAAGCGGGTAATCATCTAGTTGTATATATGTATTCAATTCCTTAGGGCTACAAAAAAGGACTCCACAACTGAAGAGTATAAAATACTGCCTCCGTTGTAAACTATTATTTCTTCCTGTTCTCATCGACGTGGTTTAAAGTTAAACACTGTTTTAGATATTCATGACATTTACATAGATTTTTAAGCATAAAAACAACAACAAGCCCATGGCGTTTTCTGGTGTCTTCAAAACTAAGTTACAAATAGAAATAATTAATTTATGACGAACAGTCATGTATGACATGCTTTGCAAGTCAGTCAGTTTAACACTTAGGTAGCATCATCAAGTTTCTCACAGACTTAAAGTTGTATCACTTGTAATCAAGATTTTGCAACGATTTCTTTCAGCTAAAAAGCAAAAGAAATCGTTTCATGTTGTTGTTATTCCTCCGTGGACAACATCCATTTTAAAGTGTTACCAGCTGAACGTTGATCGACTTTTCTCCGTGTAATCACGCTTATCCCCCAAATCACCTGGTAACTGGAGAAATCGAAGCACTCGTTACTATTCCTGTATGCCTGAAACTGTTGCTGGAATCTGTTCATGCAGTAATTAGTCGATTGGCCGTTCTTGTTTTGCCCGAGACATTAGAGATTTTTAGTGCAAGAATCTTGTTGTGCTGTTGAAACTGCGGAAAGCTTTATGCAATTTTTATTTTGGAACAGTTCTTTTTTTGGTGTGTGTGTGTGTGTGTGTGTGTGTGTGTGTGTGTGTGTGTGTGTGTGTCTGTCTGTGTGTGAGTGTGTGTGTGTGTGTGTCTGTGTGTGTGTGTGGGTGTGTGTGTGTGTGCGTGTGTGTGTAGTCTGTCTGTGCGTATTTGTCTCTGGCTCTGTCTCTCTTTTTGTCTCTGGCTGGCTGACTGGCTAGCTGGCTGGATGTCTGTCTGGCTGCCAGTCTGCCTGTCTGTCTGTCTGTGTGTCTAACTGTCTGTCTGCCTGTCTGTCCGTCTGTCGATACACCAGACATGATCCAAGACTTCTGACGTCAACACCAACGTGTATAATTGTGTCAGCAAAACGGGCAGTCACCGACAGGTAGATGTTTGCATAAGCTACTGCAGCGACCCATTGTAGACACGAGTGCATTATGTCTAGGAAAGAGTTGACGTCGTTCTTACAATGAAAACTAGAAACGTTTTTATTGATTGTCAATGACAACAACAATAGCGACACATTATTCCTCCATTTCAGCGCAGATTGTCACTGGCTATACACTTTTATGAAACATTCATTGCAACATCAAGCACAAAACTCGTGTTTACTCTGTGTGCTACTTTTGCTATTAGAACTATGTACTATAATATGTCACACTGTCTTCAAAACGTGCTACAGAAAGTGTGTTCAAAAGCGGAACACTTCAAGTTAGAGTATATGAGGTTAGCTTAGGCTTAGTTATAAGTTTATATTTTGTCGCAATCATGCCAGTTACACATTCAAAAATGAATTGCTCCAAAGTATGTAACATTTGTCCATCATGGTCTGTATGTTTCGATCTTGCCAATGTCAGTTTATTGCACGCGAATGACAGCGGAGTACAGTGACAGAGTGAGCGGAATCAGAACTCTGGGCTAGATGTTTGGTTTAAAAGCACTAGCCTTTTACGAGGGCAGTTCGAGGGTCCCAGAACTTGACTTTACTCGTAATCGCATGCCTGTCCGAACCTAAATCGAGAGGCCGAGAAAGAAAAACAAAGTCTGTAACTGTAAGCGGATTAGTTTAATCACTGGAACAATTCGAGGCACTTGTATCGTGCGCGCAACTGCAACTGAGACATTATGGGTATTGATGGCGCTAAAAGTAAGACACCATAGATGAAACATAGGAGTAATATGACGACGGTGAAGACGATGATGATGAATATTATGATTATGATGATGAGGAGAATGACGAGGCAGCGGCAGTAGCACCGTTGGGGTCTTTGTCGTCGTCGCAGCAGTTGCCGTTGACGATAACCTCAATGCAGGTGCTGCTGATGATGATGGTGACGTCGACGACGATGATGATGATGATGATGACGATGATGACGATGATGATGATGACGACGATGATGACGACGATGATGACGATGATGATGATGATGATGATGATGATAATGATAATGATGCTGATGCTGCTGATGATGATGACGACGACGACGACGACTACGATGATGATGATGATGATGATGATGATGATGATGATGATGATGATGATGATGATGATGATGATGATGATTTCAGGCGGAATCTGGAAGCTGCGGTAAGGACGAAACGTCAGGCACGCGGCACAAAAAAGGAGATGATAACTGCTGGTACGAGCTCTGGTATTTCTGGTACGTATGTTATACTGTATTTTGGAAGATGCAAAATGCGAACATTTGAGAAGTTGCCATATACTTAACAAGGGAAAAAAATATAAATCAGGAAGTGACGTGGGCGTTTTTTTCTGTTTTTTTTTTTATCAAACATACATTATTCAAAAATGATTAAACACAAATCAAAAGTTTAAGCAAATTGTAATGACAAACGCCTTCTCTGCCCTTACATGCACAGGGCACTACACAGAAGAAGTGGTCAGCAGTCACAAGTCACGTGACTGCTGAGAACTAAAGGGAACTAACTTCAATCATTTCTGATGATTACTGTTATCTCTCCAATCCTCCTTCAACGTCCTCCCCACCCTTCCCTTCAGAAATATCTTTTATATCACGTGGTTTTTGCCCTCGTCTCTTGTAGACATTAGCAAGATCTAGATCAGCTCTTTTGAGGACGTGTACGGGAACGTGTACGGGAAACGTCACTCAAATCTAGTTTTTACGTCACGCGTTTGCCAAGATCTGCAGTCTTGGTGGGAGCAAATCAACGTATGCATTTGGAACATTGGATAAAAAAAATAAAAAAAAGTCGCGTAAGGCGAAATTACTACATTTAGTCAAGCTGTGGAACTCACAGAATGAAACTGAACGTAGTCCGCCGCTAGTGCAAAAGGCAGTGAAAGTGACGAGCCTGTTTGGCGCGGTAGCGGTTGCGCTGTGCTGCACAGCACGCTTTACTGTACCTCTCTTCGTTTTAACTTTCTGAGCGTGTTTTTAATCCAAACATATCATATGTATATGTTTTTGGAATCAGGAACCGACAAGGAATAAGATGAAATTGTTTTTAAATCGATTTCGGAAATTTAATTTTGATCATAATTTTTATAGTTTTAATTTTCAGAGCTTGTTTTTAATCCAAATATAACATATGTATATGTTTTTGGAATCAGAACACGATAAAGAATAAGATGAACGTAAATTTGGATCGTTTTATAAAAACATTTTTTTTTTACAATTTTCAGATTTTTAATGACCAAAGTCATTAATTAATTTTTAAGCCACCAAGCTGAAATGCAATACCGAAGTCCGGCCTTCGTCGAAGATTGCTTGGCCAAAATTTCAATCAATTTGATTGAAAAATGAGGGTATGACAGTGCCACCTCAACGTTTACAAAAAGCCGGATATGACGTCATCAAATACATTTATCGAAAAAAATCCCAAAAAATCCGGGGATATCATTCCCAGGAACTCTCATGTAAAATTTCATAAAGATTGGTCCAGTAGTTTAGTCTGAATCGCTCTACACACACACACTCACAGACAGACAGACAGACACACACACACACACACACACACACACACACACACACACACACACACACACACACACATACACCACACCCTCGTCTCGATTCCCCCCTCTACGTTACAACATTTAGTCAAAACTTGACTAAAATTAATGTAAAAAGTGAGTCACGGGTGACGTAATATCTACACGTACACGTACAGGTCTTTGCTACACGTTCGACCATCTAGAACACTGTATTATCTGGTGGAGCAACAAATTAGCTTGAACCACAGTTAGTTAGTTAGTTAGTTAGCTGAACATTGCTTTTCGGGTCCTAGAGACCTAGGCTTGTTTTAAGCGAAGACGTCAATATCCTGACTTTTTATATTTAGTCAAGTTTTGACTAAATATTTTAACATCGAGGGGGAATCGAAACGAGGGTCGTGGTGTATGTGCGTGTGTGTGTGTGTGTGTGTGTGTGTGTGTGTGTGTGTGTGTGTGTCTGTGTGTGTGTGTGTGTGTAGAGCGATTCAGACTAAACTACTGGACCGATCTTTATGAAATTTGACATGAGAGTTCCTGGGTATGAAATCCCCGAACGTTTTTTTCATTTTTTTGATAAATGTCTTTGATGACGTCATATCCGGCTTTTCGTGAAAGTTGAGGCGGCACTGTCACGCCCTCATTTTTCAACCAAATTGGTTCAAATTTTGGTCAAGTAATCTTCGACGAAGCCCGGGGTTCGGTATTGCATTTCAGCTTGGTGGCTTAAAAATTAATTAATGACTTTGGTCATTAAAAATCTGAAAATTGTAAAAAAAAATAAAAATTTATAAAACGATCCAAATTTACGTTTATCTTATTCTCCATCATTTGCTGATTCCAAAAACATATAAATATGTTATATTCGGATTAAAAACAAGCTCTGAAAATTAAATATATAAAAATTATTATCAAAATTAAATTTAAAAACACTTTCATCTTATTCCTTGTCGGTTCCTGATTCCAAAAACATATAGATATGATATGTTTGGATTAAAAACACGCTCAGAAAGTTAAAACAAAGAGAGGTACAGAAAAGCGTGCTATCCTTCTTAGCGCAACTACTACCCCGCTCTTCTTGTCAATTTCACTGCCTTTGCCATGAGCGGTGGCCTGACGATGCTACGAGTAAAATGGCATTGCGTTCAGTTTCATTCTGTGAGTTCGACAGCTACTTGACTAAATATTGTATTTTCGCCTTACGCGACTTGTTACTCATCAAGTCGCACCGTTGCAGGAATATCACAGCGAACCTTTTTTTCAGTTTTTTTTAATCTTTTTCTTTTTCTTTCTGTTTTATAATTAGAAACTGAGGAATAAAAATCGCTTCAAACATTAAATAAGTGCACGACAAAAACAAGTAATTCGACTATCAGAGGGGTGCGATATCAGCAGCTCAATAAAAACTTTGAATTCTAAGATCGTGAGTTCCCCCACTGAACGTTTAACCCGCCCCATCCCTCAGTTTAGCTTGGCCAAGCTCAAAACGCAGGTATGACGAATGCTTGTTAGCTAATGACTTACTTACTTTCTTTTAATTGAAAAATACACCTCTCTTACTGCTGTGAGAAAAACATATTCGGTTGGACGACAGGTTTTTCATCTTCAAGTATGATCATCTGCTTGTGGTTGGACACGTATTAAACAAATCAATTTTGCTTTTGCGTTGACAGAATTACGCACAACAGCTGGCAACCACATTCAGTTAGTTCTCTTCCTTTGTGTTTCACGATGATTTAATTTAAACGCTTAGAAGGTTTCTGAAAAAAATAGGAAAAGGGGCAACATACATACATCTCTAGGAGAACTGATACCTAGGCACAAAACGATGTAGATAAGACACCCATGAATTTTGGTCTCAAATAACAGCGTGACGATAATTATAAGATTGAGAACGCTTATGCACAGAGTGACGTAGAAGAGAATTGTAAATCAAGAAAGTCAAGTTCATCGAAAATTTCACACGATATATTACAAATTCATGATGCCAGTATCTAACCAGGTTTTCGTTTTGTACGTACTTTGAGCTACACACTCACACACATACCCTACGTGAAAAGTCACAATAGAACAAGTGGGTTAGATAATGGTAAGATATAAACAGACAAACAGACAAACACACACACACACTCACACTCACACACACACACACACACACACACACACACACACACACACACACACACACACACACACACACATACACACACATAAAGACCCGAGTAGACAGACATATAAACAAACATGTATGTATAATTATCTATTGAAATGAACACGCGGCAAGTTCCACATGAAAGATTCCTTCTAATTCAAATGCGTTCTGTTGGCGTCGAACCAGGTTCTCTGTCTTTGTGCTTCCAACCACAGTATACGCTATTAGGCACACACAAAAAAAGTCTGTTTACGGTAACATAGGCAAAAAAAATAAGGTCGGTAGGTCGGGATTTTTTTTTCTCCAAAAAACCATATTTTTAAGTTATTTTGCCAAAAAACAAAGACTTTTAAAAAAATAAAAAAAATAAAAATTTAATTTTTTTCTTCCAAATGCCAAAAAAAAGTCTAGGGTCGCGCGAAAAAATAGGGTCGGTCGGGATACCGTAAACAGACTATTTTTTTTTTTGCCTTACTAAGATACTTCACAAGAGAGAAAAAAATTGGCTACGTCTTCATAAAATTATTATTATACATAATCATAATGAAGAGGAGTTGGCACATTATTCACTTACTGGATCAGAAAACATTGGCAAAGAAAGATATATATCGGTTGTGCCCACCCATGCATATCTGCGGAGATCGATTCCAGGTCTGCAATATATAACAGACATGTTCGTGTCCGACGGAGCGTGACCGTGTAGCACATGATTTGTATGGCTTGAAATGGATTCGCACTGTTGCACCCGACTTTCGATCAATTATCCCCTCCATCCCCTTCTTCTTCTTTCTTTAGACTGCCGCCTTCATCAAAGTGAAGATTCTGCAGACTTTGTCTCTGTCTGTCTGTCTGTCTGTCTGTCTGTCTATCTATCTGTCTGTCTGTCTGTCTGTCTGTCTGTCTGTCTATCTATCTGTCTGTCTGTCTCTCTCTTAACGACTATGTCGGTGTACATTTTGTGCGAGTGTGGGTGAGGATGCGTGAAAGAGAGAGTGTATAGTATGCTTCCATTAACACGGGGGATAACCTGTCAAAGGCCGAACAGAAGCCGAAGGCCGCTCATGACACGTGTGAAGGCAAGTTTTGTCTGTTTTCTAGGTATTGTTTGATTTCTCGATGCATAAAAAGTCAGGGAGCGATTGATATTTGCCCGTAAATAGCCTTCAAAGCTGAAAATGTCCGCGATCGAGCACCGGAAATGGCTGTTCGATGGGTTTTGCAAGTAGAAATGTGCTTTAGTTCACCAAATCAGCTCGTATTTGGTATGGGTACGGGATTCTAGAGGACGAAGGAGTCATAAGAGGTGCAAAGAAGTGCTATTTGGGAGTAGAATAAATCTTCCGAGACAGTAGACAAGAGAAGGTCATATTTGAGAGATGCGCGTAGGCCGATTGTCTTTCCAACAAGCGAATGATACAGCAGATTAATCATTCGTTTTGACCAGAAACCTAGTCTCTAGTTTTTATGAATGAGTTTTTTAATTAAAACAATCACGAGAACTCTTTCGCTTACCCTTAAATCTTTATCCTTGTAAAATAAAGTTATCTCTCTCTCATAGTTTCTTTTTGGCCTGTTGGCAAGTCTTCTCTCACTCGTTGAAATAATAGAAAACTGTTGATAACACATGGTACCCGGGGGGAGTGGGGGGGGGGTAAGTTAGCGCAAGGGCAGCTGATGGCGGTGCCATTTCATGCTTGTTCTTTGTTTCATGTGTGTAGTATAGTAGGGACTAGCTGTAAGAAAGGACCGTATGGACCTAATGCTATAGCATCCCTCGGTAATAAAGTTTTCGAGTTCGGGCTCTCTCTCTCTCTCTCTCTCTCTCTCTCTCTCTCTCTCTCTCTCTCTCTCTCTCTCTCTCTCTCTCTCTCTCTCGGTCACCCTCTCTCTCTCTCTCTCTCTCTCTCTCTCTCCCCCCTCCCACCATCTCTTTCCTGCATTACGAACATGTTACTCTCCCATTTTCCATCTCTCAGATGTACCTTTGTACTGCTTTTAGAATGTGTCTCATCAAAATGTGCACAAATAAAACAATCAAGCCCAATACGTTCATCCAAACAATACCACAACAACAGGTCCGCAACACTCTCTGATTACGTGTAAAACTGGTCTTTTCTTGCCGTCCCCCATCAAAACTCCCACAAGCAAAACACTGACACGTGACACTTTTCCAAACTTGAGCAATGCCAGCACGAAAAACGTGTTGCTTCTTATCGTCAAACGGTGATCCCCAAAACACCCGTAAAGCAAAACACTGATACGTGACACTTTTCCAAACTTGAGCAATGCCAGCACGAAAAACGTGTTGCTTCTTATCGTCAAACGGTGATCAGCAAAACACCCGTAAAGCAAAACACTGATACGTGACACTTTTCCAAACTTGAGCAATGCCAGCACGAAAAACGTGTTGCTTCTTATCGTCAAACGGTGATCACCAAAACACCCGTAAAGCAAAACACTGATACGTGACACTTTTCCAAACTTGAGCAATGCCAGCACGAAAAACGTGTTGCTTCTTATCGTCAAACGGTGATCACCAAAACACCCGTAAAGCAAAACACTGATACGTGACACTTTTCCAAACTTGAGCAATGCCAGCACGAAAAACGTGTTGCTTCTTATCGTCAAACGGTGATCAGCAAAACACCCGTAAAGCAAAACACTGATACGTGACACTTTTCCAAACTTGAGCAATGCCAGCACGAAAAACGTGTTGCTTCTTATCGTCAAACGGTGATCAGCAAAACACCCGTAAAGCAAAACACTGATACGTGACACTTTTCCAAACTTGAGCAATGCCAGCACGAAAAACGTGTTGCTTCTTATCGTCAAACGGTGATCAGCAAAACACCCGTAAAGCAAAACACTGATACGTGACACTTTTCCAAACTTGAGCAATGCCAGCACGAAAAACGTGTTGCTTCTCATCGTCAAACGGTGATCACCAAAACACCCGTAAAGCAAAACAATGATACGATCACTTTTCCTGACAAGCTATGCACGGAAAACTGTTGCTTCCAGCAGAAAGGTAATCCCAAGTCGGATCCGGCGGGCAGCTAATCTAGGTGTGATAAGCCTCAAAACAATAGTCCCTGAAAGCAATTTCTTGGATAACTATCATTAATTGCTTCCAGGAAGGGAAACGTTGTCTCTGAGTAGGGCCTAACTAGTTTCTGTGTTGTATCCCTGAGGGGAACATTTCACGTGTGTGTGTGTGTGTGTGTGTGTGTGTGTGTGTGTGATGTGTCTGTGTGTGAGAGTGTATGTGTGTGCTCTGTCTGTCTGTCTGTCTGTCTGCGTGCATGTGACGGTCTGACTGGATGGCTGTCTTTCTGTCTGTCTGTCTGTCTATCTGTCTGTCTGCCTGTCTGTATGTCTGTCTGTCTGCGTGCATGTGACTGTCTGTATGTATGTCTGTCTGAGTGCGTTAGGGATTATGTGTGTGAGTGTGAGTGTGTGTGTGTGTGTGTGTGTGTGTGTGTTTGTGTATGTCCGTCCGATTGTCTGTCTGTCTGTCTATCTGTAAAAACATGTGCTTGTCTGTCACTGTATACAGGCCCGTGTATGTATAGGTCCTTCTTTTAGTATCTTTACATTGGTTCTTCCAAATAACTAAGTCCAAATGAGTATGCATCGATTCAAAACAGGATTTATCTTCTTTGAGTCGTGTGACAGAGGCTGAATAAAGATCGCATTAACTGCTTTAGGCCAAGGCTACAATATCTGAGTGCGTTCAGTCGTAAAAAGTAAAAATAACTGAAATGGATTGATACATAAATGTACGTTATACGACACAGCAAGCCATGTAGTATTCTGTTTATCCTACATTTACGTGTATTTTACTGAAAATGTCCTGCAGTCGAGGCAGCTAAATTGAAGACGCTAGTTTTGGAACCTAGATCTATTCTAAAGCATCGTGCAATCTATTACGTCAAAGCAAAGAAACGTCACTCTGAAAGTGTGGCGTGACGTGTTAGTTCGAAAATTCATCGAGGGTAATAAAAAGCGAGCGCAATTTTGTTTCTATAATGACATTTGTCTCGGTGTCTTTGGCATCATAAGCATTGGAAAAACAGGTCCCTGCCAGACTTGCTTGACATGACCTCATTTACATGATATACACACGTGTGATTTGAACGATTGTTATCTCACGAGTGTCTCTCTCACGTATACAGGATAAACAATTTATCTACATGACTCTATCACATGTATGGCTTACAAACTCTGTTAGGTAACATTGACCGGCACGGCCGTTGGCCTAGTGATAAGGCGTCCGCCCCGTGATCGGGAGGTCGTGGGTTCGAACCCCGGCCGGGTCATACCTAAGACTTTAAAATTGGCAATCTAGTGGCTGCTCCGCCTGGCGTCTGGCATTATGGGGTTAGTGCTAGGACTGGTTGGTCCGGTGTCAGAATAATGTGACTGGGTGAGACATGAAGCCTGTGCTGCGACTTCTGTCTTGTGTGTGGCGCACGTTATATGTCAAAGCAGCACCGCCCTGATATGGCCCTTCGTGGTCGGCTGGGCTTAAGCAAACAAACAAACAAATAGCTAACATTGAAGTTTGAAAGGAAACATACGGACATTTTTTCAAATGTTATGCTTTGAGTCGAAAGCATTTTCAAACTGAGACAAAAAGCTTTCTAAAAGCCTTGCCGGTGTCTAAAGCAGCAAATCATTCAGTCCCGTGTAGGTGAACTCTTCAACCCAGATTTACGTCACTGAAACAATACCTGTCAAACAGCGGTACCAGTGATGTCAATTTCCTCTGCCGGATAACAGAACACCGCCCCGCAATAAAGTTCAGTTTGTATTGTCCAGTTTGTGTGTTTATTTAACAAAAGCAACCTTCTCGTGAAAGGCCACCTGGAACGTAGGACATTGTTGGTGGATTTCTTTCATAGCAGGTACCATTGTATACACCCCCCCCCCCCCAAAAAAAAAGTGCCTTTACCAAAGAGCTAATGTGTTGGCTGACCTGTCTTTGCCTGTACTTTAGTGGAGAAGGGGGGGCAGAGGTGTTTGGTTTGTGGGTTTGTTTTTTGTGTTTTTTATATTTAGTCAAGTTTTGACTAAATATTTTAACGTAGAGGGGGGAATCGAGACGAGGGTCGTGGTGTATGTGTGTGTGTGTCTGTCTGTCTGTCTGTCTGTGTGTGTGTGTAGAGCGATTCAGACTAAACTACTGGACCGATCTTTATGAAATTTGACATGAGAGTTCCTGGGTATGAAATCCCCATACGTGTTTTTCATTTTTTCAATAAATGTCTTTGATGACGTCATATCCGGCTTTTCGTGAAAGTTGAGGCGGCACTGTCACGCTCTCATTTTTCAACCAAATTGGTTGAAATTTTGGTCAAGTAATCTTCGACAAAGGCCGGGGTTTGGTATTGCATTTCAGCTTGGTGGCTTAAAAACTAATGAGTGAGTTTGGTCATTAAAAATCTGAAAATTGTAAAAAAATTAAAAAATTTATAAAACGATCCAAATTTACGTACATCTTATTCTTTATCATTTTCTGATTCCAAAAATATATAAATATGTTATATTTGGATTAAAAACAAGCTCTGAAAATTAACAATATAACATTTATTATCAAAATTAAATTGTCCAAATCAATTTAAAAACACCTTCATCTTATTCCTTGTCGGTTCCTGATTCCAAAAACATATAGATATGATATGTTTGGATTAAAAACACGCTCAGAAAGTTAAAACGAAGAGAGGTACAGAAAAGCGTGCTATCCTTCTCAGCGCAAGTACTACCCCGCTCTTCTTGTCAATTTCACTGCCTTTGCCGTGCGCGGTGGACTGACGATGCTACGAGTATACGGTCTTGCTGCGTTGCATTGCGTTCAGTTTCATTCTGTGAGTTCGACAGCTACTTGACTAAATGTTGTATTTTCGCCTTACGCGACTAGTTTGTTTTTGTTGGGGGTTGGGGGGGGGGAGGTACTTAACTGAAGGCCGCAGTGAGTGTAACCCACTCTCGCAGTAATCACAGCAGTAGCCGCGTGTAATGGAGCAGTTAAAACATGCATGAACTAGAGACTAAAAGATCGATGTTGCAAATGGCTTCGTCACTGTAACAACACGGCAAAGGGACTAATGGCGTTAATGCGGCCAGTAGTGGGAATGAACTGATTGCAAGGCTCGGGACAAAACTGGCGCGGTGTGGTGACACACTGTACACACTCAGCGCATGCAAAACGGGGTAACAGGTTTTGGCACCCACCGCACGATGAAAGCACGATCGGATGTGCCTGGTAAAAACTGATTAGAGCTTTTGGACGGTGCTTGTGGACCTTTTGGTGGCACAGCGGTATAGAGAATGTCTTGTTTTTAAAACTAATGGCCGGCCCACGGTTTGAACAAAATAAACGTTAGCCTGTCGTACGCTTCTTGCAAGAGCTGGCCAAACACAAAATCAAAACAAGTCGCGTAAGGCGAAATTACTACATTTAGTCAAGCTGTGGAACTCACAGAATGAAACTGAACGTAGTCCGCCGCTAGTGCAAAAGGCAGTGAAAGTGACGAGCCTGTTTGGCGCAGTAGCGATTGCGCTGTGCTTCATAGCACGCTTTACTGTACCTCTCTTCGTTTTAACTTTCTGAGCGTGTTTTTAATCCAAACATATCATATCTATATGTTTTTGGAATCAGGAACCGACAAGGAATAAGATGAAATGTGACCCTCCACCACGAAATGAGTCGCATGTCACCTTGCGCGGTTCTGCGCTAGGCTTAATATACACAAAGAAAAAAGCCAAGCACCCCCCGAATGAATTTGTGATAATAATTGAGTCAAATTTGTTTTACCATTTTTTTTCTTCGTAATGACATACATGGGTTTCCATAATAAGGTTGGGAAGTTCACGCGTCAAGATTGTGTCGCCACTGCCTGTGAGAAGCACGTGCAGCATGCAACCCATGAATGTTAAAAAAGGCAGTATGCTCACGCTGCAAATTTCTGTATTTAACACTGGGCGACGACAATTTGCAAACATTCTCTATGAACATGGCGAGAAGACGATTATCAGAGGCGATCCGATGGCAGATTATAGGAATGCATGCTAAAGGAGCATCCTTCAAAGCGATTGGTCGTCAACTTGGCTACCACTACACCGTCATCAGCCGTTTGGTACGCAAACATCGTCAGACTGGTGCTGTGAAGGACCGTCCACAGTCAGGGCGACCCCGTGTGACGTCAGAACGTGAAGACCGAGCACTTCTCCGAATAATTCGGCGTGAGCCATTTTCAACGAGTACCGTCCTGAAACGAGCATGGCTTCCAAATCGACATCTGTCAACCAGGACCGTACGAAACCGCTTGAAAGCTGCAGGAATGGCAGCCCGGAGAGTCATTAAGCGTCCCCGACTGACAGATGACCACAGGAGAAGACGCTTGGCATGGTGTCTGGCACGGCAAAGATGGAACCTGAGAACGTGGAGGAGGATCCACTGGTCGGAAGAAAGCAGATTCCTTCTCCATGTCACTGACGGCCGACTGAGGGTATGGAGGCACAGGAACACGGCCTATACACCCAGGAACATCAGACAAACTGTTCCATTCGGTGGCGGGTCAGTCATGGTTTGGGGTTGCATTTCCCATGACTGCAAGCTAGACCTTGTCACCATACGTGGCAACCTCACGGGTGATCAGTATATGCGACATGTCCTGGAACCTGTTGTCGTTACTCATTTTGACAACCACCCACTTGCCACAAGACCCGTGTACATGGATGATAACGCCAGGCCTCATCGATCCAGGGCAGTAGTGGACTACCTCCAGAACAACGCTGTAACAACACTCCCATGGCCGGCAATGAGTCCAGATCTTAATCCGCTGGAGCATGTTTGGGACATCCTGGGGCGTCGTATACAAGCTCTGCAGCCTCCTGTGCAAACATTACGTGAATTGGAGGCAGCTTTGCATCGTGAGTGGTTGCAAGTGACCCGTGAACAGATCCGACGTTTGACTGGAGGGATGAGACGCAGGGTTGACGCCGTCATCCGGGCACGCGGGGGTTTCACTCGATATTGAACTTTTGAATCGCGTATGCCATCTGAGCACTCTCAATTACATTTTTTTCATGACACATTTACCTAAACCTGTCTTTTTCAGCTTGCAGCTCCATACTTATCAGGGGTACTGTTTTAGGGTTAAAACGTCACGTTTTGGCAAGGTACCAAATCACGATTAAAACCAATCAAAACTGGAGTTTTCTTGTGTGATGTTATTTCCAAAGAGTTGCTCTTGTCGATAACATTTGTCAAACCGAGCTCCTGAACTTACTGTTTCCATACCAGAACTTTAAAAATCAGTCATTGCGAAATTGAAGGGGGGTGCTTGGCTTTTTTCTTTGTGTATATAAGTCCGGGGAGTGTCTGGTAACAGTGTGAGGGTCACCTTAGTCACAGGCTTATAACTCAAACAGCTTTTGCTCTTTTCTAAAACGGTTTTCACCACTGGATGGAGCATACAAATCTCTTTAGGAAAATGTACAAATATGAAAATCATGCAAAGGTGACATGCGACTCATTCCGTGATGGAGGGTCACAAATAGTTTTTATAACGATTTCGGAAATTTAATTTTGATCATAATTTTTCTATTTTTAATTTTCAGAACTTGTTTTTAATCCAAATATAACATATGTATATGTTTTTGGAATCAGAAAATGACGAAGAATAAGATGAAATTGTTTTTGGATCGTTTAATAAAAAATAATTTTAATTACAAGTTTCCGATTTTTAATGACCAAACTCACTCATTAGTTTTTAAGCCACCAAGCTGAAATGCAATACCAAACCCCGGGCTTCGTCGAAGATTGCTTGGCCAAAATTTCAATCAATTTGATTGAAAAATTAGGGTGTGACAGTGCCGCCTCAACTTTTACAAAAAGCCGGATATGACGTCATCAAAGGTATTTATCGAAAAAAAGAAAAAAACGTTCGGGGATATCATACCCAGGAACTCTCATGTCAAATTTCATAAAGATCGGCCCAGTAGTTTAGTCTGAATCGCTCTACACACACACACAGACAGGCAGACAGACACACACACACACACACACACACACACACACACACACACACACACACACACATACACACACACACATACACCACGACCCTCGTCTCGATTCCCCCCTCTATGTTAAAACATTTAGTCAAAACTTGACTAAATGTAATGAATAACGAATTAAATAGATGTGCAGAACCAATATACAAAGTATGTCCAGACGAAAAATTGATTATCAGACTTCCTGTAAGTTCTTATTGCATCTGACTTTGCTTTACTATCCAGGCTGTGTGTGTGTGTGTGTGTGTGTGTGTGTGTGCGTGCGTGCGTGCGTGCGTGTGTGCGTGTTTCTGTGTGTCTGTGTGTGTGTGTGTGCTGTGTGTGTGTGTGTGCGTGCGTGCGTGCGTGTGTGCGTGTTTCTGTGTGTCTGTGTGACTGTATTGTGTGTGTCTGCCGGTGTGTGTGTGTGTGTGTGTGTGTGTGTGTGTGTGTGTGTGTGTGTGTGTGTGTGTGTGCGTGTGTGTATGTGTGTTTGCGTGCGTGCGTACGTGTGTGTGTGTGTATGTGCGTGCATGCGTGCGTGTGTGTGTGTGTGTGTGTGTGTGTGTGTGTGTATGTGTGTGTGTGTGTGTAGTGTGTGCATGCGTGCGTGTGTGTGTGTGTATGTGTGTGTGTGTGTATGTATGTGTGTGTGTGTGTGTGTGTGTGTGTGTGTGTGTGTGTGTGTGTGTGTATCTGTGCCTCTGTCTGTTTGTCATTCTGTATCCCACTGAGTCTGTCTTTGTACTGGGGATCAGGGAATATGGGGGTTCGATGGTTCAAGGGTTGTTTTGTGAGTAGCGTTGAAAAAAACAATTATCTATAACAGTTTTCCTCACATTACAGTAGCACACACAACGTTGGTGATGAAGCTGTCTTTATTACACCCCCGGTATAGGGGTGTGTATAGGTTTCGCTCGATGTGTTTGTTTGTTTGTTTGGGTGTGTGTTTGTGTTCGCATATAGATCTCAAGAATGAACGGACCGATCGTCACCAAACTTGGTGAACAGGTTCTATACATTCCTGAGACGGTCCTTACAAAAATTGGGACCAGTCAAACACACGGTTAGGGAGTTATCGGTGGATTAAGATTCTACAAGGACTTATAGCGGGACATATTAATGGTCAAAGGGAAATAACCTTCTCAGTTGGTGGCAGTGAGAATGGTTATTTCCCTTTGACCAACGGGGGTGTTTTTCCTACCTCGGAGGAATTTCTTGTTTTAGCTGATGACATGGGCGTGTGTGCTTAAGTGCGTTCTCATCATCAAGTTCTTTACATTGTTTACGAGTACCGTTAGCAGTGGTAGTGACTAAGTGGATCCCATAACAACAGGCTGGATCTTATTCCAAAGAGTAAAGTGCTGCTAGACTTGTGTCGAAGGACGGTTAACTGACTGAGACGTGTTTTGATCTTTACCACTTGACACTGATTCACGGCCGTAAATTCAATATTTTTCTAGCGTCGGAGCTCTTTTTATGGAGTAGAACGAAAACTATGTCTGGAGTGAGCACCAGCGACACAACTGAGCACGGGTTTAGTATTGATGTAACTAGCGGTGACTGAAAGGTGCAAATTAGTCCCATGGAAACAGCAAAAATCGTTTATAATACAGCCGAGACCGAGTTTACGTGTGGAAACAAATGCCGCGTTGCTCGGTTAGGGGGTTAGCATTGGAAACAGAGTGAAGAGAATTTCAAAAGGCAAAAATCACGAGACGTAATAACAACAAAAACAAAAACAAACAAGTCGCGTAAGGCGAAAATACAATATTTAGTCAAGTAGCTGTCGAACTCACAGAATGAAACTGAACGCAATGCAACGCAGCAAGACCGTATACTCGTGGTCCACCGCTCACGGCATAGGCAGTGAAATTGACAAGAAGAGCGGGGTAGTGGTTACGCTATGCTGCATAGCACGCTTTTCTGTACCTCTCTTCGTTTTAACTTTCTGAGCGTGTTTTTAATCCAAACATATCATATCTATATATTTTTGGAATCAGGAACCGACAAGGAATAAGATGAAAGTGTTTTTAAATTGATTTCGAAAAATTTTTTTTGATAATAATTTTTATATATTTAATTTTCAGAGCTTGTTTTTAATCCGAATATAACATATTTATATGTTTTTGGAATCAGCAAATAATGGAGAATAAGATAAACGTAAATTTGGATCGTTTTACAAATTTTTATTTTTTTTTACAATTTTCAGATTTTTAATGACCAAAGTCATTAATTAATTTTTAAGCCACCAAGCTGAAATGCAATACCGAACCCCGGGCTTCGTCGAAGAGTACTTGACCAAAATTTCAACCAATGTGGTTGAAAAATGAGGGCGTGACAGTGCCGCCTCAACTTTCACGAAAAGCCGGATATGACGTCATCAAAGACATTTATCAAAAAAATGAAAAAAACGTTCGGGCATTTCATACCCAGGAACTCTCATGTCAAATTTCATAAAGATCCGTCCAGTAGTTTAGTCTGAATCGCTCTACACACACACACACACACACACACGCACACACACACACACACACACACGCACGCACATACACCACGACCCTCGTTTCGATTCCCCCTCGATGTTAAAATATTTAGTCAAAACTTGACTAAATATAAAAACACACTGAAGAGCATCAATAGTGAGACGATGTCCAATACAAGAAGGTAGAAGAAAACGGATAAACGGCTAGCAAAAATGGTAGATGTTATGGAATGTATTTATACAATTGGTATGGGTGGAGAGAGGGGCGAGTGGATACTAAAAAAAATTGACAATAATTTTTAAGGTAGACCTGCTCGTGAAATTCAGATCGAATTCAATACAAAACAAAAAATCTAGCGAGAAAAGGAGAGTGTGACTGTACACATACACCGACACACACACACTATAGTACACAGGCACGCATGCGCAAACTCACGCACGCACGCACTCACACTCTCTCTCTCTCTCTCTCTCTCTCTCTCTCTCTCTCTCTCTCTCTCTCTCTCTCTCTCTCTCTCTCTCTCTCTCTCTCTCTCTCTGTCTGTCCCTCTTGTCAAATCTAGTCATTCTGTCTGTCCGTCCTGCCAGTTTCTGTGTGTCTATATGCCTGTCTATATGCCTGTCTGTCTGTCTGTCTGTCTGCCTCTCTCTCTCTCTCTCTCTCTCTCTCTCTCTCTCTCTCTCTCTCTCTCTCTCTCTCTCTCTCTCCGGTTGTTGAAAAATACAAGTACCTGGGACTAAACTTTTCAACAATGCTAAGTTATACTATTGGTACTGAGGACTTCGTATGCAGGGCGAAGAAAGGCACTATTGAAATTCTCAAGGCCCTTAAAACGAATGGGTGTCATTCGTGCGCTGTATTATTTAAGTTGTTCGATACACAGATCGTTCCATCATTATTGTATGCAGCAGAAATATGGGGCCACCAGAACAATAAACAGATTGAGAAAGTTCACCGCTTTGCTTGTAAGTTGTTTATAAACGTACCCCCGTCGACCCCCAACGATACGATATACGGCGAGCTAGGAAGATATCCACTTTACGTTGATGCTGCTGCAAAATGTGTGAAATACTGGTTTCGGCTGTTAAAACAACCATGCTCTCGACTCTCAAAGATGGCTTAGGCCTACCTGTCTCTTTTGAACAATCACGACAGAGGGCAAACAAACTGGGTCACACATATGTCAAAGACCTTTTGTGCAAGTCTGGTTATGGTTTCGTTTGGTTGTGTGCTGGGGTGGCATCCGATGAAAAGTTGTTTCTGGGAGACCTGAAGGAGACAATGAGGCACCAGTTTTCACAGGAATGGTTTACACGTCTGTCAGAGAGTAGGGGAGGGTGGGGCAGGTAGGGTCAGGGGCAGGTTGGGTCACCTTGAATAACTCTCACAATTGAAAAGATATTCCCGTTTCGTTTCCGATCTATGTTTTTGAATGTCCCAGTGCGTCCCTATCGCCAATTTGTTTGAATGGTAGTGATGTGCAAGTATGGATCCGGTGGTTTCACCATGAAATTTGACAGTAAGTGACTTTTTTGACTCTCATACTTTTTGTTCTATACGTGGATTAACAGGGTGCTCATGGATGATATCTTTAGTATACACACCTGATTCATTTTAGAAGTGAATTGTGCTGTTTAAATTCGTATTTAAATTGAATCGAAACGTAACAGACCGATTTCTTTGTGCACCCTGTGCGGGGCAGGTAGGGTATGGGCAGGTTGGGTCAGTGACTCGACCTGCCCCGTCATTACCCAACCTGCCCCTTCTTTACATATAGAGAATACTACATGGCTTGCTGTGTCGTACCAGATTTACACGAGTTTTTTTAATTTAATATTGAACTGCGAGCGAAAGCCATGTAGTATTCTGTTTATCCTACATATTTTACTTACGTGTATTTAACTGAAAATGTCCTGCAGTCGAGGCATTGTAAAAGCTGGTTGGCCTTGAGACCTGGGTCAATGATCGGTACTTGCAATCTGAACACAGCTGCCTGTCCAGACACTGACCTTCTTACCCGGGGTCAATGACCGAGTTTTTATATGAGAGGAAAGTCTCTGAAGGATTGGTCAGCGCAGAATAAGATAAGAGAGGGGTTGAAGTGAATAGCGCAAAGAGGGGGGAGGGAGGGGGGGTAGTAGCTATTTTGACTGCTGATGCAATCGCCAGCCGCTCGTGGCACTGGAGGGGTGGTGACACGGTCAAGTGAGGCGGAGAGGGGTAGCTGCCTAGCCACTGTGTCTGGCCTTGATTGGTGGTAGTCCTGAGTCCTTCTCAAAGTGGGGAGGGATGAGTGGGCAGTAGAGAAGTGACAGACGACTTTGTGCTTCAGCGAAATTTGAACCCGCACGGCGGGCGATTTCAGCAGAATTTCGAACCCGCCCGACGCGATTTGAACCCGCCGGGGGCGATCGGGCGACCGCCAATATTCAGCCCTGTAAGCAGTGGAAAAACAGGTCCCTGCCAGACTTGCTTGACATGACCTCATTTACATGATATACACACGTGTGATTTGAACGATTATTATCTCACGAGTGTCTCTCTCACGTATGTAGGATAAATTTGTTATTGCATGAAATATGAATCATAGGTGAATTTGTTTGTATGTACGCGCGCGATTGTGTGTTGATGGGTGCGTGTATTTCATGTGTATGAGTTATAAATATTGTTTGTGTTACAGAATGACAGGTTTTGTTTATTGCAACAGCAACGGCACCATTTGTATTCAACCCTGACCTCTTATTTCAGTTATGTTTTTAATAACAACACGCACAGACATGCGAAGTTATGTTATTTTCCATTGATGTTTTTTAACATTATTTTTTGCTTCGTGTTTGTTTTTGGTAAGTTGTTACTATTGGCAATTTTCTTGTTCTTCTTTGTTTGGTTGGTTGTTTTCATATCTCAATTATATACACGGGTTAATTGTGGTATCGTTCAGCTAGTCAATTTATTAATTTACCTTTATTTTGGCAGGATAATAGCTGTTTTTCTCAAGTTGACCCAACCTTCCCCACAGGGGTACCCAACCTGCCCCGTGGTGGGGCAGGTTGGGTATTTTTGGTGACCTTTTTATTTATCGTTTATCTCTCATGATTAGAACGATTTATTTTCGAATGTTGAATTATTGTATTGCAAAAGGATTAAAGTTTTCTTAAAAAGTTGTTTGAAATGTTTTCACTGGTTAATCTTTGAATGAGAGTGAAAAAGGATTTTTTTGACCCTACCTGCCCCACCCTCCCCTACACGCCTTGAATTTTACCACAGTTTCAAAAGTTATATTGGGCACGAAGAATACCTGGATATGATTCATGTGAGCCTTTATAAAGTTGCTTTGTCCAGATTTAGACCGGGGGTCTCCCCATTCAATGCCCATCGACATCGATACTCTCACTCTGACACCAGTCGTGACTGTCCTTTCTGCCCGGATACTGCTGAAGACGAAAGCCATGTTGTTTTTTATTGCCCCACTTACGATAGCATCAGGCAGAGATATATTGGCAGAATACAGTATTTTTCAGACGATATTTGCTCACTTGTACGGTGGAGGATCAGCTTGTATCCTTTGCAAAGCACCTGTTCTTGGCCTCACGAATGCGACAAAAAAGACTTGCAGAAAACGAACCGCTCACGTGATTCTCGCGTTCCCTGTACGAACATATATCATGCTCTGGAATCATTGATGCATTCCCCGTAACTTGACAAGAGATTGACTTGAAGGTGCCGTAAACGTGAACTCCCTGGCATGTTACAACCTCTTCTTATTATGCATTTCATCTCGGAAAATGTGTGCGTTGATTGGTGTGTGTGTGTGTGTGTGTGTGTGTGTGTGCGTGCGTGCGTGCGTGCGTGTATGTATGAATGTTTATGTATTTACGTGCGTGCGTGCGTGCGCGCGCGTGTGTATGTGTGTGTGTATGCTTTTGCTATCAAGCATATGATAGGCTACCTACTGTAATAGTTTCATGCATTGTTGTATGCATTTAGCCTAATGACTGCTTCAGATGTGTATATTTGCATATAATTTGCTGTGTGTGCCCACACACGTGTGTATCTGTATGTGTGTGTATGTGTGTGTGTGTGTGTGTGTGTGTGTGTGTGTGTGTGTGTGTGTCCGTGTTCGTGTATGTACGTGTATATCTGTGTATGTGTCTTGGTGTCGTTTCAACTGACAATGTTTGCTTAAGTTATATTATCTTTCCAAGCTATGTTTTCATGATTATGTCTCAACATTTGGCAGGCTCTTTCTTTATTTTGCTTCACTTATTTGCATGTGTAGGCTATGTTTAAGGCCCAATGTATCACACCCTTATTAATTTCGTTTTATGCACCAATTTCATTTGTCTGAAAATTGTCAAAATCAACTCATTGATTAGAACAATAAAACATCCATCCATCCATCCATCCATCCATCCATCTCTCTCTCCCTCCCTCACACACACACACACACACACACACACACACACACACACACACACACACACACACACACACTGTCTAACGCCATACATTCAATCGATACTGAACCGTTTCAATACTAACGCCGGACTTTTCATTGCTTTGACAGGTTTATCCTCGTGCTGGCATTTCTGACAATCGTGGTTCTCGTCATCTTCTACTGCAAGCAGCAAGTCAAGCGGTCATCCAGTCGCCGAGGTGAGTTCATCCTGTAACTTATTATCTATTTTCGCTGATAATTATAAGGGGGTGGGGGTGGGGGTGGGGGCGGGTATTAAACAGAGCGGGCAAAAGGGGGGGTGTTGGAGTTGGCAGAGAGTGTGAGAGAGGGAGAGTGTGTGTGTGTATGTTTGTACATGCGCGCGCGCGCGTGTGTGTGTGCATAGTGTGTGTGTGTGCATAGTGTGTGTGTGTGTGTGTGTGTGTGTGTGCCACAGTGTGTGTCACAGTGCGCGCGCGCGTGTGTGTGTGTGTGTCTCTCTCTCTCTCTCTCTCTCTCTCTCTCTCTCTGAGTGCGTGTTTTTCTGCCTGTCTGTGTCTGTATTTGTGGTGTGCTTCAGTGTGTGCGTGTGCCAATGTAATTAGTGTCTGCTTGCCATGCTGCACGGTATTTGTGGCAGCGCCACTTACTCCCTCTCCCCCTTTCCCCTCCCTCGAAATTAACAAAGCTAAACAAGAAATGTGTGTTACCTCTTGTAACCAACAAGACAATTAGGGCAACAACCAAACACAAAAACCAGAATAAAAAACTTTTCTGCTTCCAAAGATGTTGTCTTTGTGTTTTAGCAACGGTGCAACACCATTTGGTTGGTTATATAATCAGGTGTAGGTTTCACTGGATAGGAACAATAGTTTCATTGATTCAGCTAACATTTGGACACAATGGTCATGAATAATCCATAAACCATTTGCTCATTGTTATGCGCAGCTCCCAGACAGGCCAACTGTGTGTGTGCGTGTGTGTGTGTGTGTGTGTGTGTGTGTGTGTGTTTGTGTGTGTGCATGTGTGCGCACTAACATGCATGTGTGCATGATTGTTGTCTATGTGGTGTGTGTGTGTGTATGTGAGTGTGTGTGTGTGTGTGCGTGCGTGTGTACATGCATGCAAGCATGCACACACACTCACACACATGCATGATACAGCCGTGCATGCATTTGAGTGTGTGTGGATGCAAGCGTGCGAGCATGTGTGCACGCACACGTCTGTGTCTGTACCTCAGCGTATAACCTATGCGTTTATATTTGTATCCTCACATTCCACACTTACAACACCATCCCCGCTAACTCTTCCAGGGCGGCGAAGAACACCAGTGATGTCGATGGCGATGGCCCCCCCTCAGTATGAGACCCCGGGCCACCAGCCTCCACCATACCACATCGCTATGTCAACCACAGTCCCCGCTGACCAGAGCATTCCGCCCAGTGCTGGACAACGCTGTGGTCATCCGTGCACCATCCCCTACACCGCTACGTGCCACCAGGCGGCCAATCTTCCGGGATGTGTGGCTGAACCCCAGGAACTTCATGTTTATGGTAAGTGGGTTTTTTGATGTGATGTTGTACTTACTGTAAAGCCTTGTCAAGCATGAATTAATAAAAAATAAAAAAAACTTCCAGAACTACAGACTGATGCCTTTACTGCCCTAGGCTGTATTAGGCAACTTTTCTGTGGTGCTCTCCTCAGATTCATGCAATCAACTGTACATGTACAATGTCTTGATGTTGATATGACACAAGTTCCTCTATTAAAAATAATTTCAGTATCAGTCCACAAGAGGACGCTGTACTTAAAGTCTCTATTATTCAGAAGTTTCTCCTATATTGACAAAACTTCATGTGCTGTCACATGCGTATGTATTAATACAACTGCATAGAACCAAAGGTCAAGGACTGACAGACAAACTCAGTCGAATCACCTGCATGACCAAAAAGAAATAACAGATGTACATGTACATCTGTGAAAAAATCATTTGAGAAAAAAAAAAATTTCATTTATCAGTCACACAAAAAAAAGAAATGATATTTAATTTGAGCAAAATATTCATCGTTCTCTTTCTGCGTGTTCAATTACAGACAACATATCGATGGCGTCGACGCTGTCTATTGGGGCGATCTCCAACCCTCCCCCCTACTCCTCTCGGCCCACCTCCGGCATCCGTCGTCAGCGCCAGGATCACAACGATGTAGCGCTATAGTCCAACTGTCAGTTCACCCACCAGTATTACTTCTTCACCTTGTGACGCCTTCACCCAGCGAGTGAATGAGGTCGTCTGCTGAAGTCGATGGAAATTACTATGGAACCTATGACGAGAGGACACCTTAGAGACAACAAGCCAAACGTGTCCCTTCTGACATTGCAGGTGGTCTTTCTTGAGAGTGACCAGTTTTCAATACCGACCACCTGCCCACAATGACCAACATAAAGGATTCCTGATGAGGTGTTGTTTTCATAGCAACCAACTGTCTACAACGACCAATTTTGTTCAGTACCTTGGGTCAGTGGCCGATTTAGACAGGTTCGACAGTGGTTGAATTAACAGACAATGGGACAGCCAAAGTGTGTTTTATTGTGAGGTGTCCTGCCACCAGAGGGGCCCGATATTACATGTACCACTGTCCTGACTCGCTGGCTGATGGACCCAACATTTTTTTTCCCCAAGATATCATATAACCCAGATCATGTCCTTAAAAGGCTAACCATATATGCCTATAGGACAGTAATATATAGTGTCTGGTCTGGACCCAACAAACGGAACTTTAGAGAACAGGAGAAGCCAGAACAGACAGCAAAGACCATCATCACGTGCTACTGGTGTTCTAACATCCTGTAACTTGCTGTTTTCTTGTGTGAACGAAACAAGAATGTTTTGCGCGAAGTATCCTATTACACACTACAGCCATGAACACTAAACAGGGATACATCCGATAATTATCAGAATTCACAGAAATTCCGAAAGTATTGCTGGTGTGTGCTGTTTCTGTCTTGACAGAGGAGAGCTGGTGTGCGTGCATACACAAGTAACAAACAATGACTGGGGAACAAAAGAGATTTTGTTTATTGCTATGGAATAAATGTGATGTGATATGTACAGTCAAAGAACGACCGACACTGAATGGCAGAGATCTGGTCACCTCAGCCAAGGCGAAGCTAAAAGGCACAGCAACATCAGGCCGGAAAAAATGGGTCAGTCAAAAAGGGTTTGGGTTGGTTTTTGTGAGTGTTGGGGGGGCGGGCCAGTTGAGAATTAAATGGGATTTGCTGGTTTACAAAAAGCATACGTTTTGTTGGCCTTGATACCAGTTAATGTGCTTTGCAAGATGAGTCCAGATATGTGCAAGTGTGTGCGTGAATGCTAGTGTGTATGAAAGAGAGAGAGAGAGACAGAGAGACAGAAAGAGAGATATTATGCACTATGTTACAATTTGTTATGAACATTATTTTCCTTGTTTTGTGTATGCAGTTACAGTGTCAATATTATTGTTTCAACTTTTAGTGTATATCTTTGGTTATGACATAACCAAGGATCGAGCTCTTTATAAAAACTATGTATTATTGTATATGAGTCTCAGTAGAATATGCAACATAGTGAGTCTATATATCGGATGTTACGAAAAATATCTCTGGGTTTGTACTGGCTGTGAAAAAGTTGTATTCCTGAATGTGAGGAAAGCTTTAAGCTGTATGTAGCTCACTGGGAATAGCGAGTGGAGTCCTGGGAATAGCGAGTGGAGTCGCGCTGTTGGCATCATAAGGAATAATATGCTCCGATCTTCACTGTTTTGGGACAGAAAAAAGGCACCAAATGAAGAGATTGCATAAACTGCCTTGTTCTGTCGAAAACATGCAGGTCTGGGAGTCATCCTTATTCATTGTGATGCCAAACCTTTGTTTTCACTGGAAATTCAGTCCAAATGAGCCGTGAAATTGCTTATATAGCTCAGCTTGCCTCACCTTCAAGGGATTCAACTCTTCCAAGACCCTGACAGAGTTATTTCCCGATATCTTCTTTATGGGCAGTGTCATTTACTACACATTCTTGCTGTCTTGGGTTGCCCGTGTTTTGTGTACTTTATTATCTAAACAAGGATATCTCTCGAGAGGAATTGTTCTGCCTGTCGCAATTGGGAGGCAAGCATTAACAACATTGATGGAATTACTGCTGAATTCTAGGCTAGGATGAACATTATTACATGTGCACAAGCCTTACAGGCACTTTCTCAAACATTTTAGCTTTCACTGGTAAGGCATCTCTGCTGCCTTCTATATCGGAATTGATAACCTTTACAGAGAGAGAGAGAGAGAGAGAGAGAGAGAGAGAGAGAGAGAGAGAGAGAGAGAGAGAGAGAGAGAGAGAGAGAGAGAGAGAGAGAGAGAGAGAGTAATTCTTTATTAACGAGGGTAATAGAGTAAGCAGTAGAGTGATCTGCTTGAGAGAGAGAGAGAGAGAGAGAGAGAGAGAGAGAGAGAGAGAGAGAGAGAGAGAGAGAGAGAGAGAGAGAGAGAGAGAGAGAGAGAGAGAAATGAACCTTATTTGTACTTTTTCATCCTTTATCTACAGGTGCTCTGAATTAGACAGAGAAAAGAGATAAAGAAGGAGACAAACACATGCTCACAATGGACTTTGTAAACAATTCTTTTGTATTATTCGATGACATAAACCTGTCACACCACGTACAGACACATTCCTACTCTATTCCTTGTGCCCATGCAAAGCCAAAAAAAGATTGTTTTTGCTTTTCTTTTCGTCTTTAAGAAATTATGCATTTCCCTTGACCATGCTCAGTAACTTTAACGATGTAGCTTCTAACTGAAAGTATTTTTAAGAGACAAGTTTTGATTTGAATATATTCACCAGTCTTGCTCCTTATTCCGTCCATATTTCCTGCTGTGTACAAAATGTGAATTTGGAATGAATTTTTTTTTTCAGCAGATGATCAACGTAAAATGTTGACAAGTCATTGTTAATTGTTGTATAGTAACTGACTGTGATACAAATGTATGCATGTTTTGGACATGTACAGCAGTGCTTCCGCAGATAGCAGAGTTTGTGATAGCATTAAAGATGCATTACGTCTCGTGTGAACGGCCATCACATACAACGTCAACAATCTGTTCAGACTTTAACAGCATCCTTCCACTTACACACACACCAGAAATCAACAGTGTGGCTTTTTCTTGTGTGGAGTGGGAATGTTTTGCTGTATTCATCCTGTAGATTGATACAGAAAATTAATTCGGCAAAAAATTCCCACTCTGCACAGGGATTAGCCAGGCAGTTGATTTGTTGGTATGAGTGCAAGTGGAAGGATACTCTTATTTCATGTAAAAGGCTGGACAGATCTGTGATGGTGTATACGGTCGCTTACATGATAACGAAGGTACATGTGTACCTGAAAGTGTTAAAGGCATGCTCCTTCCTGTGAAAAGTTCGGCTCACCATCTCAGATCTAGCCAGGCTTTTACATGGGATAAAAAAACAACTCCATTTGGACACATACCACACAAAAAATGAACAGCCTTGGTGCTCTCTGTGCACTGAGGAATATTTTTATGAATGAAATTCTTAATTTTCGGAAACTTTTTTTTTTTTTAAATCCAACTCTCCTTAGCAAGCAGTCAGGGTGTTGAATTTTGGTATGTGCCAAAGTGGAGGGATACTCTTATTCCATTTAAAATCCTGGCCAGATCTGAGATGATGAGCCAAACCGTTTCATGAGAAGGAGTGTACCTTTAAGCACAGCATGCATATATATAATGCACCATGTAACAATGGCAATGTTCTTTTCACACACACACAATCCTTTATACACATTCACCACATACACGCACACACACAAATCTAAAATACCATGGGCATGTTGAAAGTGGATCTCAAATGGATGCATTATACAGAAAAGCAGACACACAGATGCACACAAATTCATGTTGAGTCATGTCTTAGCAACTGGAATATAGTTGCATTACAGATATGATCCACTGTATTCATAAATTGTATCGATTTGATTCACAAATAATCTTATTGAAGGAGATGAGGGCTCCAAGTATTATGGTTTGTGTTTATCCTTCATAAACAGTGAATGCTGCAAATGAATGGTCAGAAAACTCTGAGGATATTATTTGTGATGTGACAGTGTATGTTATTTCATCATTTTTAGCCCTTAATTCATGAACCAACATGTGTACACGTGTATTTATATGTAGATAAGTGAACAATAAACTGTGTGCTTGATTCATTTGAGTCGACGCTGAGTCTGTGAGCCCAAATAAAAAAAAAAGACACACTAACACACACATGAGTTATAAAAGTATTCGAAAAAGAGGATAGTGCAACTGTAACTTTTTATTCAAACAACTGTTCATTGCAATATCAGAAAAATGGTTAGTAAGCAATACATATTTTCCAAATAAAATCAACGTAAAGTTAAAACAGCACCAACAACAGCATAACAGTCGAACTGAAAGTATTGAAACTCTCAAGTTAGCAAAACAGATACCAAAATGTTGTACAGACACAAGCTCATTTTTATCACTCTCTCAAACCAAAGTCCTTCAGAGAGGGCTATTCGATGCCAGTAAACACTCTCTCAACATTTTGATTACATGCACAACTCGTCAATACGAAGCAGATTTTAATCCTTAGCTCATGGGGCACTACGTCTAGCAATTTCGTTGTGAACATTTTGAGCATCTTAAAATATAATTCATGCAGGGAGTGAACAGTGAACCAAGTGTAATCTCATAGACAGTGCTCATGAAATTCTGCTCTTGTCCAATACCTTGCACACATACTTCTTCTTCTTCGTTCATGGGCTTAGACTCCCACGTTAACTCATGTTTTTAGCACGAGTGGATTTTTACGTGTATGACCGTTTTTACCCCGCCATTTAGGCAGCATACGCCGATTTCGGGGGAGGCATGCTGGGTATTTTCGTGTTTCTATAACCCACCGAACTCTGACATGGATTACAGGATCTTTTCCGTGCGCACTTGGTCTTGTGCTTGCGTGTACACACGAAGGGGGTTAAGTCACTAGCAGGTCTGCACATAAGTTGACCTAGGAGATCGGAAAAATCTCCACTTTTAACCCACCAGGCGGCAGCGACCTGGATTCGAACTCACGACCTCCCGATTAGGAAGCCGACGTCTTACCACCACGCCACTGCACACATACAAAACCTCTGAAGGTGAAGCCTACATCTGTGCATTACATTCAGCTGAAAGTGAATGCAATGGCTCACACAGTTCCAATTATTCAGTTCTCTCTGACAGCAATCCTACTTCATCCTCAACAGTAACAACCACCAACCAAAAGCAGAGATGCTGCCAGAGAAAATGCTGACCGAATCAAGATGCAGCAAACCTGCATCATCTCTTTCAGACTGTACTTCTCAAGGAAAGCCAAGCTGTGGGTGAAACCATTCAGCAGACGGTAAACCAGTTGATGTGTGAGCGTGAAGACAGTCAGCCAGTGATAGATGCCATCTGCTTGAAATGAAGGTATCCCACCTGAATAAAAGAAAAATTCCATTGTAAAGCTAAACCACCAAGTTATTACTATTTTTAGCTAATTAATTTGTTGTTGAAAGAATAAAAGCACACTATACATCCAGGATCCAAAATAACAATACCAAAATCTCAAAAGGTCTCGCTAACTACCCCCAAAATCCTCACTAAAGAACAACAAAAAGGAGAGAGAACAAAAATCCACAAAAACAAGGTTGAATGATAAAGAGTAATGCTCTAAATACAAAAAACACCTATTCACAATCAGTCTCCTCGCAACTAAGGCAAGAAGCTCTGATAAACAAAGGGAAGTAAGCACTCTCGGTGCTCTAAATGCATGAGACAAGAAGCACTTAATAAACAAGGGAAGTAAGCGCTCTCGGTGCTCTAAATGCATGAGACAAGAAGCACTTAATAAACAAGCGACTTTCACCAGAAATAAACACAAAAACTCACATGAAAGCTGTTGAGGCTTCTCTGCGAAAGGGGTAGCTGATTTGTGGAGGTAATGAGAAGTGACAGGAGTTGCTTGCACAGCGGGTAGGGAAGGTCAAGCCCTTGCACCGTGTTGTCTCGTTCCCACATCTTGAACACACTACCCTGACTTCTGTAGATGAAAAAAGGGAGCACATAAGTGTGTGTACATTGCCCAGTGTTCGTGCTAACCGGAAGTTTCTAGGAGAAAATGCTAGACACTACCGCTACCCAGACTTCTGTAGACGAAACAAGGGAGCACATAAGTGTATGTACATTAATTGCTGAGTGTTCCTGCTAACCAAACATTTCCTATATATATTTTACTGTTTTTTATGAGAACATGCTGGAAACTTAAACGCTTACAGGTCAGTCCTTTTCATTTTGATAACTATCTTAAAGTTATTGCTACTTTACAACACATTAGTTTGACTGCTTGTCATGGCCAAGGGACCAGTGTTGTGGAATGCAATCTTCTTTTCTTATAGGAAATACACGTTTAAAAAACACATGTCATGATCACCGACTGCAGAGGCATTGTCAGAAAAAGACTGCTTGACACACATAAAAATTAAGGTATACTTAGGATAAGTGCAAATGATTGTAATGACTGCGAAAGATTCACAGTTATGTCTCTGCTTTGGTAATAATAATTGCCTCTATTTTTGTCGATTTCAAGGAACTATTTGGCCAACTATTTGACCAACTGTTCCAACTCTAATGTTGGATGTCTCCAATGTTGGATGTCTCTTCACCTGCCCTTTGTGAAAACAACAAAATGTAAGACAAAAGCTTACCTCTTGGTTTCTTTATTGCTGAGGAAACTGCCTTTATACAGCAGCTTCAAGACTTTGGTCACTTGGATTTCTTTCTGCGGTGTCTCAGATGCTGGTTCGGCAGACACAGAACACTCCGAGGAGAACACCTGAAGATTCTGATCTAGCAGCCACACCTTCAACAGAGTTAAAGCATCCACACAGAGTGAATACTTTGCAAGCTTACAATATTTCCAGGTTATGTCTCAGGGTCTGTCCGTCAACTCTAAAAGTGCCTTCCTGACTGCACACCACCGTAACTCTTCATCTCCGGGAACAGGCTACTTCCAATTCAGTAGTGGAGCGACTATCCTCAACCCGGCGGGTCCCCAGGTGGCGGATAGGGGAACGGCCCCCAGATATGGGGGCCTGGCCAGCTGCGAATATAGAATAAGCAGTCCCGGACCAACTAGCGGTGTCTCTACCAGGACGGGGTGGGTTGGCAGATGGCACTGACTACCCTATAAATGCCCTACGTGTCCGATGACGGTTACACCATGCGAGTAAGAGCCGCATTAAAAGCTCTAGCCCCGGGGTGGGACCCCCGGTAAGAAATCCCCCATGTGTTCCCAGGGTTAGGTTTTTGAGCCAGGAACTAAGGGCGGGGTAACCCTGAAAGAAACCTAAGGGTTGAAGTCGGAGGATCTGGGCCAACAGGCGCACCTTAACCAACCACAGATCCACGCAAAAACCCAATGCACGCGATGGTGCTCGCCCTGTTTGAGAGGACAGCCCGTTTTGCCCTGCAGTCCGGACTGACGATCTAACAGCGAACGACAAGAAGAAGAAGAAGACTCTTCATCTGTCAACTGTAAGCCCACAGGCAAACGTAATTTACACCAGGTCATACACACTTGCGCGCTCACACACACACACAAAAGCAACTAACAATGGGAAGTAGAGAGTAAGACACCCACCAGCAAAACAATAGGTACGCAGTCTGACCGGTCTTCGAGTGATGACTGGACAATGAATCTGAAGCTGGTGAACAGACGACTCTGATCTCGAAACATCTGACACAGGAAATCTTCCAACAGACCCTCTGACATGCTGCAATCACACAAGATAAAACATTTAGTTCTGACACGTGCTGAGAACTTCACTTCAAGACTGAAAATGCATATTCTCTTCATCAAAATATTCTACTTACAAATACAATGCCTTTAACTCTTAACGAACCCAAACATCTGATACAGGGAATGAACCTGGCCTAAGTTCACAGTGAAAATCTCAGGGCTTGGAAACATGAATACACGCATGCAGGAAAAGAAAGGGCAGCGCTGTATACAGTATGGCAGCTCGCTTTCCTCAGGGAGAAAGCAGCCCGACTTTCCATGAGGGTAACCTCAGAGGACTGTATGAATCTTATCCTAATACTGTAGTTCACAAATGTGTTACAATGATCAGTCTTACATTCAAAGACACAGATTTAAGATCACCTCTTAAACAAATTCTGACGGGCCATTGTGGTGTAAAAATTCCTCAAACTCTAAATGAACCAAAAACACAGAATTAAATCATCAACGAATTTAAATCAGATATCTGACTGCCTTATGAATATTTACATAAGCACTTCTAGCTAGGTGAAACAACAACATATCTTTCTATCAAAATATAATTAAATCTTAAGATAAACTTCCCCAATAGGCATAGATAAAAAATGTCCACCAAAATACCCGTGTGACTTGGAATAATAGGCCGTGAAAAGTAGGATATGTGCCGAAATGGCTGCGATCTGCTGGCCGATGTGAATGCGTGATGTATTGTGTAAAAAATTCCATCTCACACGGCATAAATAGATCCCTGCGCCTTGAGTCCGAGTCTGGAGATACGCGCGCGATATAAGACTTCATATAATAGTCCTTCTAAATCATACAAAATAACACCGTGAGTTGGCCGAACTGGAACCAAAACATCTATGTACACTACAAATCAAAATTTTGAGCAAAGCTCACCAGTCATTCTGTGCCATTTCGCCAAAAGGGAGACCTGTGTTGTCAAGATTGCACGAGAAACTGGTTTCTGGACTCAGGAACTTGATGGCATGCAGGTAGATCTTGTACACATCTCTGCCATCACCAGAACCATCCTCCTGGCTGCCATCAGATACTAAAACAACATCAAGAACGGCCACATATTTTCATGAACTGTTAGTTTTGCATTACGGTGAACAAACATGTGTGTGCACATTTACACGCACACAAATTGTCTGGCTCACACACTTACATTGATATCATAAGCAATCGACAGACAGGCGCTGTGGCGTGGTGGTAAGACGTCGGCCCCTTAATCGGAAGGTCGAGGGTTCGAGTCCCGGCCGCGGCCGCCTGGTGGGTTAAGTGTGGAAATTTTTCCGATCTCCCAGGTCAACTTATGTGCAGACCTGCTAGTGGCTTATCCCCCTTCGTGTGTACACGCAAGCACAAGACCAAGTGCGCACGGAAAAGATCCTGTAATCCATCATGACCATGTCAGAGTTCGGTGGGTTATAGAAACATGAAAATACCCAGCATGCTTCCTCCGAAAGCGGCGTATGGCTGCCTAAATGGCGGGGTAAAAACGGTCATACACGTAAATACGTGGGAGTTTCAGCCCACGAACGAAGAAGAAGAGATAAGCAATCGACACACTCTCTCTCCTAGTCCTACACTCTCTGACACACACACCCTCTTTCTCTCAGTCTCACACAAATACACTAGCTTTTGGTGTACACGACCACACACATGCACACACACTATTTTCCTCCTCATCCTCTCCTAATAAACACAATAGTGTCACACACAATGTCAAAAATATTACCCTTCTTCTTGACAAAGCCGACAAAGTTTCCACAGCGCATGCAGACCAAGCGCTGAGTCTGAGGAGTGATGCCAACAGTAGTCCGACACACCTGTGAACTGTCCACCAACAGGTATAAATTGCTGACCAAACAATCACCGGGTTTGGGTGAAAGAGATGTAGGTGGCTGGTGATTCACCGCCGATGTTGACGCACAAGGTTCAGAGGTGGTTTTGGCGTCCTGTGTTTGCGGTACCTGTGGTGTTGCATGACTGTGGTTGTGACAGAACCAGATGTCTGCAAAGTCAGACCAGTTCTCTGTGGGTAGTGGAAGCACCCTCTTGAAGACACTGCAAAGCAAACATCATTTTTTTAAAGAAAGACGCTGTGAACAATTATCAGCTCTCCTTTAGGATGCACATCTTATTTAATTAATAATATCCAGAGAGAATCTAGTACCTTGCCGTTCATGATCCTTTAAACTTAAAGCATTGGCCATCCCAGTTTTCTCTTTTATGTTTGTTTTAAAGTAAAACATAACCTTCCTTCACAGAATAAAAATGATTCTGTTGCAGATATACATGCTACTAAACTCTATCGGTCTGCACAAGTAACACAAGACCATATAACTGCTCACCAAGCTGTTATCTGGCAACAGCAAATACCGCACACAAAATTCAAGCTTAACTGGAGTTTAAAATATTGAGGAACATAAGCCTATGGCAGACTTCAGCATGACCCCTTTGAAACTGCATCATCACACTGGAACTGGAAGGGTTTCTGATTGACTGATCTCCTTTGAGTATAAGATGCAACTTTCATAAGGCCTTTTCAGTAAGTTGTCTTAATTAAGTTAATAGGTTCCACTAAGAAATGTATGAAATCCAAAGCCAAACAGCAGGTGATCATACCCTTTGGGAGTGAAGACAGGGCGACCACAGCCAGCGCAGTAGCAGCGGTGCTGGCAATGTCTGATCTTTTCCACCACAATGTCCTGGTTGTTCAGTCCTGGCTCCTCCTCTACGTGCGTGACAATTCCGTTCTCATAGCTGACACAAAGGCCTTGAGTGTGCTTGGCCTGAAGGCTGAGGTGCAGCTCTGAAGGAGAGCACCAACGCAGACCCCGACACGTGGCAGGGAACAGCTCCAGATCTTCCAGGTGAAACACTGCGTGAGATGTCGCTGAGCGGTAAGTGATGGTGTTAACTTCGACGTCAATGAAATATGGCTCTGCCTCTGACTTGGAGCCGTCTTCAAAGCTGGATATCATAAACAAAAACAAAAAAGAAAGTTAATAAACATGATCAAAGAGTATAACTAATATAAAGGGCATATGAGAGAAAATTATCACAAACATAATTGTATACTCTTTTATTCACACATGCGCCTATGGGAAATATATCTGTTGGATTATCATCAGTTTCTAAAGTTAGCGATGACAATGTTACTGCCACCTGTACTGTGCTGTGCTGTTGCAACAGCATGTAATTTTAAGACATCTGATCTATATATCTATATATACGGCTTGTATGTGTCTGTCTGTCTGTGTCACTTCGCGATGCACGGCCAAAGTTCTCGATGGATCTGCTTCAAATTTGGTGGGCATATTCAGGTAGACCCCGGACACAATCTGGTTGATGAAAATTTTCAACACATGCTCTCAGCGCGCAGCGCTCAACTGATTTTGGTTTTTCTGTACATCCATTCCCAGTAACTCTTCCTTATCTTCTCCAGTGTTTTGCGCGTTTATCTCCCTTCCTTCGTGTGGCGTCAATCACGTACAATGCGCCGGCGGTATTCATCTAGTACATCATATGTAACATGATACAACGTCATTGTCAATGAAGGATACAGCACGTCAGCAGCAGGTTCTTCAAAATTATGAAACCAGTAAGACAATATGGCAGTAAACCTAAGTTGTATTCAGCGGCACTCACTGACATAACATAACACAACGGTCGGTTATTTCCTCCTAGGTTCTAGATCTGCGACTTGGCCCAAAAGTTCATAAGTTCCCATGGCATTTCAAGCATGAGCCGGGTTACACCGCAGTCAGTTTAGCTTTTAATTAATTTCGTCACACAAACTAATCTACCCAGTCACTGCAAACATACACAACAACAGAAATACAGGTCGAGCAAAAAGTTGTATCCATTACCAAGACGATAAGTCCAAGACAACATTCAGCATAGACAACATAGGTTTGTATTCTGCATGCAGACGAACACAACGTTTGTGCGCCATGATTTGTACAGCAAGTTCGGTTACTCCTACCAACTTTCGATCAAGGGAGGCAACGCTCGCTGCTCGCGGACTGTTCAAACTCGAGAACTTGTATTTGTGTTGCTGTACTTGTAGATTACCATGGCGATCGAAGTCATTTAATTGCACGTATTTCAACCAAAAAAACAGTCAAAATGGACAGCGATTGTTTGATCAGCAGACGAAACAGACACAGCGCCAGAAATAGACTAGCCGAAGCCCATTCGAATAAGAGCACTGCACCCGTTCCTGCTAAAAGGCACACAACCTCTGACTCTGAGGGATGGATAGAAAATTCCTTCAGTAGACAGGCATGTCATCTCGATCCCAGAATGTCTCCGGTTAAACAGGTTAGTCTGTTTTCATGAGACTGTTAGGCAGTCGCTGGAAAACGCAGAAGGAAGGACATCTACGCTGGTGGTGTCACTGTGTTTGACTGCCCTACCCCCCCCCCTCTCCTCTCTCTCTCTCTCTCTCTCTCTCTCTCTCTCTCTCTCTCTCTCTCTCTCTCTCTCTCTCTCTCTCTCTCTCTCTTTCTCTCTCTGTAACCTGGTGCATATTTCAGAGCTTTTGATGAACTGAAAACAATTAGCCACATTATCAAACCAGATGTACTTAAAGCAGAAAGTGTCATGCAGACTCAGAGAGAGTGGACCCCCCTTTCCGACCTCAAAAAGATCTGAGAAAATCAGGTCTTACAATTTAGATATGAGCTATAGTCTCAAATTGAGGTCAAATAGCGCAGGTTAATTATGAAGAGAAAATCTGGGAAAGCAAGGTCATAAAATGTTAAATTAGGTCAGTCTCAAAAGGGAAGTTGCACTGTGCTGTAGAACCATTTTAAACTACGCGTAGGTACATTGTGGATCATGAAAATAATTCAGCTGTCGTTGGAGAACAAAAATTGCTTTTTTTAAATCAAGAATTGACAATTTGCGCTTGAATTAATTCTTCATTTTGTTTTCATTAATCATAATAACCACTTCATTCTTCAGCTAGGTACATGACAATTGACATGCTATATTTCCAGTGTGAAAACAACGGTGACTTTAACAACAGTGACCTGTGGCTGGCAGAGGTCAACCTATCATCAACACACCACGAAGAGCAAAGCAATAGTCATCACACCATTACTGAAACTAGTGTGAGTATTGGGGCTCCCATCAAATCTAGCGCTGGTCAACTGGCTACCAACAAGAGCACAAGGGATGAATTCTGTCACAAAACCCTTCACAATGGCAAAGTTGCGTGTAAATCTTTCTGTGACAGCGAGAACCCCTTAAAGCTAAACTGTGATGATTTTTCACACACAAAGCTATGTTTCTCACCACAACCATGCTCAAGGAAAGTCTCTAGCCCCATGGTAGGTGTTGTGCTCAGGACTTCCAGTCCATTACCTACATGCAGGCAGCCAGCAGCCAATCTTGGCGACATTTTGAACTTCTCTGGTGATGCTGACTTATTTAACGATTCTCTCACTGAGGGACTTTCTGACACAGTGCCAGAGTCAGAAGAAGCTGAGGGACTGCCTGAAGGGACAGCTTTGTCTTGCACAGAAAGCTTTAGAGCAAACTGTGAAGATAAAATCCCTGTGGAGACTGGGAATGTCAAAACATTTCCCAACCAAGATCCATTACAAAACAATCAGACCGGCATTCCATCGAGACATGAATTCCATCAAAAACACAATGAAGGTGACCACAATCAAACAAGCAGTAAGAAAGAAAACTTTCCAACTTCTAAAGCAATACCTTTAGAAACCAAACCTCCACAGACGCCTAGGACACCGGCTTGTATGTCTCTCAAGGACAGACTAAAGAGCAGGCTTCTTCAAAATGCCGCCAATGTGACGCCAACTCGCAACCACCTTGAGGAGCAGCAGAAAGAGAAGATCTCCAAAGCCCAGCTGGAGGCCTCTCAAATAAGGCGGGAGGGCCTAGCAGACGGCATTGGACCTTTCTACGGTCTTCCCAGTAAAGTCCATGAGCTGCTGTCTGCGAACCGAAAAATTACCAAGCTTTATGGTATGTATACAT
The DNA here is from genome assembly GCF_037325665.1 of Littorina saxatilis. Lineage (NCBI taxonomy): Eukaryota > Metazoa > Mollusca > Gastropoda > Littorinimorpha > Littorinidae > Littorina > Littorina saxatilis. The sequence goes on from NC_090256.1 coordinate 20,040,712, forward strand.
CTGCACGGTATGACTGGTCAGGCAGTGCAGGTGTAGCTCAGTAGCTGTGGTTTTAAAAAGATGGAGAAGAAGATAACAATGGAACCTGCGATTAAACTTAAGTTAATAGTCAAAGGGGCAACAGGTGTCCTTTCATGGAAGATGTCCTTTCATGGAAGATGTCCTTTCATTGAAGGGGCCTTTCATCGCAGGTACCACTGTACTGTACATATGCTCTTCAATTCTTTTTATTTAGCATGCTTTGAAACAGTTCAAACATGTTGCCCCAAACAACTTGTTCTTATCTTAAACACCTCCAAAGTTAGATTACAATGAAATTATACAGTCTCATAACAAGTTATGCTTTTTGACTCACCTGAATAATCAATGAGTCTTTAGTACTGAGCAGTGTCTGTCCGGCCGTGGACAAAGAAAGTTAATGTTGAGGCTGGATGATTTTCAAGCTAAAGCTTTCAAACTTTGCACAGTTCTACTTCTAGGGTTTGGTGACCTCCCAACGTGACCCCATTTTGGTTTGACCCTCAGTTGTTTTTTTCCAGACTGGCAGGATGAGTGCCTGAAGTTGCCAGCAGTGTATGAAGGAGGTAACCTAATCTACACCTTACCTACCAGTGGCGGCAAGACGCTGGTGGCGGAGATTCTCATCCTGAGACAGATTTTGTGCAAGAAGAAAGATGCCTTGCTTATCCTTCCCTACATCGCCATTGTGCAGGAAAAGGTAGAGACTTCAATGGGTTTACTGTTGTTTTTGTTTATTGCATTGTACAGCCTGGTTTTTTTATGCAGACCGGCCTATAGAAGAAGGGGAAAACACAACAGAATTCAGTTTATTTGTTTATTGTGATACACTTGTATTAGAATAGTGTACACCGGTGTTCAGACAGCTGGAGCTTTACCATGAGAAATGTGTGTATAATTCATTGAGCAAAGCTACAAGACAATCAGTATACTGCAGCTAAGAAACCTTTTTAAACACTAAATTGGCTGTTCTCTCTAAAACGTTTTCACACAGTAAATTTGCATTCCTCTGTACATGTACCCCTCCAATCCAAAATTTAAAACTTTTTTGTTATTTTTAATCCTTTTCACATTCTCTTACCTTCCCTCACATACCTGACCTTCATCTGACAGTCCTAACTCACCTTTTGCTTGTCTACATGTACTTTCGTTCCTTGATTAACTGACACAGTGACAATACTTTCAGGTGAGAATCCTGTCCGAGTTTGCAACAGAGCTGGGTTTCCTGGTGGAAGAATATGCTGGAAGCAAAGGAAGGTTCCCACCCACTAAACCACGACAGAAGCATTCACTGTTTGTTGCCACCATCGAGAAGGGTCAGTCTCTGGTCAACTGCCTGATAGAAAACGGCCGTCTGGGAGAACTTGGTCTGGTGGTTGTGGATGAGGTTTGTGCAAGCAGGCCTGGGCAGTGCTATGTTTGTTTCTATATATCAAACAACTCATGTGCATGCAAGTGTGTTTGTTGTTTGTGAGTGTGTGTAGGTGTGTAGCATGGACGTGGGCGGACGTGCCTGTCTGGAGTACTTTGGGTGTTCTTTCTTCGTATGTTTTATTGTTGAGTCACTTGAGAAAAAGTGACTCTATGTAATCGGTCAGTGTTAGTCTGTCCGGCCGGCCGGCCGTCCGGCCGGCCGTCCGTAGACACCACCTTAACGTTGGACTTTTCTCGGAAACTATCAAAGCGATCGGGCTCATATTTTGTTTAGTCGTGACCTCCAATGACCTCTACACTTTAACGATGGTTTCGTTGACCTTTGACCTTTTTCAAGGTCACAGGTCAGCGTCAAAGGAAAAATTAGACATTTTATATCTTTGACAAAGTTCATCGGATGTGATTGAAACTTTGTAGGATTATTCTTTACATCAAAGTATTTACATCTGTAGCCTTTTACGAACGTTATCAGAAAAACAAGGGAGATAACTAGCCTTTTCTGTTCGGCAACACACAACTTAACGTTGGGCTTTTCTCGGAAACTATAAAAGTGACCGGGCTCAAATTTTATCTGAACGTGACTCATTGTGTTGTGAATAGCAATTTCTTCCTGTCCATCTGATGCCTCATATAATATTCAGAACTGCGAAAGTGACTCGATCGAGCGTTTGCTCTTCTTGTTTTTATGTTTATGGTTGTTTTCATATGTTGTTTGGTTGTTTTTAAGAGCAGATGAACCACACTTTTCCATCCATTGTTTAATTGTATGGACAATAAATTATCTTATGTCTTATGTCTGTTATGTCTTACACGTATCATCTTAAGAATTACGAGAGTAGCTCCGCCTTAAAAACTAGTCACCAAGTTACAGGGGTCAGTCAAAATTAGCACAGTTACAGACACTATGATTTTTATTGGAACACTGTGTGTAGTAGGTTAAACATGTACAGCTGAGCATCTGACGATATTCATGCGTTGACTTTTAGATTGTAACCAAAACAATTAGGGCAATTGCCGTCATGCGTATTCTGTAGTTGCTTGAGAATGTATAGGATGTATAACCTGTTTTCCAGAAAGTCTGAAGCATAATCATAACCAGGTGTTGACTGTTCACGTTTGTTAAGACTGCATTTGATGCGATGCGAGTAAAAGTCTTCAAATTTATGCCAGATAAATAACCAAGTCTGTCATTTATGCATCAGAATTGGCATGGTACTTCCCATTTAAGGCATCCATCAGAGACACAATTTATCAAGATGTAATATTATGGGCATTTGTTATATTTTTTATCTTTTTTCTATATCATTTGTAATTTGTTCAGCTTCACATGATTGGGGAGGGTGGTAGCAGAGGTGCTACAATGGAGTCTACAATGCTCAAAGTGCTGAACGCCACAAATGGTAAGTACTTTCCCCCCGCGGGTTAGGGGGAAGAATTTACCCGATGCTCCCCAGCATGTCGTAAGAGGCGACTAACGGATTCTGTTTCTCCTTTTACCCTTGTTAAGTGTTTCTTGTATAGAATATAGTCAATGTTTGTAAAGATTTTAGTCAAGCAGTATGTAAGAAATGTTAAGTCCTTTGTACTGGAAACTTGCATTCTCCCAGTAAGGTCATATATTGTACTACGTTGCAAGCCCCTGGAGCAATTTTTTGATTAGTGCTTTTGTGAACAAGAAACAATTAACAAGTGGCTCTATCCCAACCCCCCCCCCCCCCCCCCCCCCCCCTTTCCCCGTCGCGATATAACCTTGAACGGTTGAAAACGACGTTAAACACCAAATAAATAAAGAAAGAAAGAAAGGTAAGTACTTTGGGAGTCATTCTGCTTCTCTTTTCATTATGGAATCTAAAATGCTGAAAGTAATAAATGCCACACATGGTAAGTGCTTTGAAGGTATTTCTGCTATTTAATTTTTATTTTATTTAAATCACACATAGAAAATTAGTCCAGCAGCCAGAGTTTTGGTTGGTTGGCTGCATGGCTGTCGCTTTTATTGTTGTTTTGATGGTTGTAACTCTGTATCAGGACCCCACAAGTCTTGTAAAATAAGGTCTTAGAAGAAGGAGGGTCTAAAAATGGGAGGTAGAAATTACAGGGTTTATCGGGGCGGGGGACGTAGCTCAGTCGGTAGCGCGCTGGATTTGTATCCAGTTGGCCGCTGTCAGCGTGAGTTCGTCCCCACGTTCGTCGAGAGATTTATTTCTCAGAGTCAACTTTGTGTGCAGACTCTCCTCGGTGTCCGAACACCCCCCCGTGTGTACACGCAAGCACAAGACCAAGTGCGCACGAAAAAGATCCTGTAATCCATGTCAGAGTTCGGTGGGTTATAGAAACACGAAAATACACAGCATGCTTCCTCCGAAAGCAGCGTGTATGGCTGCCTAAATGGGGGGGTAAAAACGTAAAAGCCGTGGGAGTTTCAGCCCATGAACGAACAAACAAACAAACAGGGTTTATTTTGTTTGCAGAATCTCCACAGATCATAGGGATGAGTGCAACGCTCAACAACATCGCTGATCTGGCAACGTTTCTCAATGCAGCTGTATTCTCCAGTGACTTCAGACCAGTCAGTACAATTTTCTCTACTTTTTTGGTTTTGCTTTTGTGTGGCTTATTGTGAGTGAATGTGAGAGAGAGAGAAACCCAGACAGACACACACACACACACACAGAGACAGACAGACTGACTGACTGACTGGTAGGGACAGAGAATAGAGAATTATGGACTTTAGAGAGAGAGAGAGAGTGTTTGTATGTGTGCGTATGTGTGTGGGTGGGTGTCTGTGTATGTTCGTGGTTTTTTTTCACTTTTAAGAGGTTTACCCAACAGAGCTACGAAGTTATCAGCTAATTTGTGTATGCTTTCATGTGAAATTATTTCAATTTAAATCACAAACATTTATGTACATGTACAGGTGAGCCTGACGGAGTATGTGAAGGTGGAGGATAGCCTGTACCAGGTAAACAACAAAGCCCTCGTCCCTGAAGATAAACTTCAACATGACAAGATTCTTACTTTTCCTGTGAGTTGTGTTAGGATTTACTTTTGTCTCTTTATCCAAAATTATGCCTTCAAGTTGACTTACTGAAAGTAAGGGGGGGGGGGTGCATGCATGAATGGTTGTTTGTGTACGGGTGTCTGTATGGCTGCCTGTATTTTGCAGACATGGGATTCTTCCGTAAATTTACATTCCGTACATTTTTAGGCTCCAGGGATCATTCTTGAGATTCGTGCAAATCCGCTGAGTAATATTTGGGGTATATGTAGGTATAGACCCAAGTTTTTCGGCCGGTCCGTTGATCGCGACGCTCCATTCCATACTATTCTTGAACGGTTGGTTCCTAAAACGGTCAGACTGTTGCTGGTCGATCCGTATGGGAACGCGCTCTTTGTCTCCTACAGTCACCGTTTCAACGTAGCTATCGGGGATTCAGTATAAGCATACCGTATGAAAATGATTCGGTGCCATTTTTATATCGCTTCGAGCCACCTGCCAAAATGATGAGGAAGCTAAAGCGAGACGAAACCGTTCTAGCCCGGGAAATTGACCAGCAGAAGTACAAGAAAAATCTCTGGAGATTCGACTGGCTCGATGAAGTTGTATCATTGAGCTGGAAATACGAGAAAGGCCAGAAGACACAAGACGTGAAACTGAAAGTTGGCGATGCTTTTGCTAAAATCAACTTGCCGGGAAAAGCTCAGTGCACTTTGTGCAACGATGTTAATGTTATCAACTACGGCTCCAATGGAAAGACTGCCATCAAAAGCCACTTGAAAAGCAACAAGCACCTGACTATCCTGAAAACCCAGTCGGGTAATCAGTCACTGGGGTCGTTTGGCACCGACAAGGTAAGAACATTGAAACCACACCGTCACACGCCACCACCCCCCCCCCCCCCACCCCCCGCCTCTCTCTCTCTCTCTCTCTCTCTCTCTCTCTCTCTCTCTCTCTCTCTCTCTCTCTCTCTCTCTCTCTCTCTCTCTCTCTCTCTCTCTCTTTCTCCTCCTTATTTTGAGTCTTAGCGTAAAATTAATTTGAGAAACATGGGAAGGAAGAGAAAGGGGGTGGGGGGGGGGGGGCTATGATTAAGCTGAAATATGCATTTCAGGGCCATTTTTGTGTGTCTAAAACACTAAAAACCTTCAGCTTCTGGGGGCTTTGCCCCCAGACCCCGACCAGGGGCGTTGCCCCTGGACCCTACTGGGGGCCTTCTGCGGCCCCCAGACCCCCACCTTCTTTTTCCTTAATTATCACTTTTTCTGAATCCCATGTCTGATTTTGATGCTTGTATGTGCACTCGCATACATTAAATGTGTGTGTAACCAGTGTACAAAACACTTTCGTAGGCATACCTATATGTATTAATCTGTTTTGCTGAACTCACAGGTTTGCAAGAGCTTTCCGGAAGACAACGGCAATCAGATCCTATCACAGACAGCTCTCTACAACTTACCTATACCATTGTACTACAAATAGCTCAGGGAAGGCAGACAACTATGCAGAGCTGCTGCTATGAAAGAGGCATTACTGCCTCACCTTGTAACATGTGTATGCATGTTTGTCGTTACTTTTTGTGAACCAGCTGTGGTTGAGTATGCTTCTTGAATCCCAGAAACACAAAGGGGAGGAGGAAATGAATTTACAACATAGAAAATCTGGAAAACTAGGATCTCAAAACGGGGGTCTTTACCAGGGGTTTCCGCTACTGTTTTCAAGAGGGAAGGCACAGGTTCTCCTGTGTGCATGTGTATTTGTGTGTTGGTGCGAGTGGATGGGTGCGGGCGTGCGTGTGTGTTTCTTTATACAGAATACTGACCCCTGTTGTGTTTTGCAGCACACAGAGCAGAGCGGTCAAATGGACCCTGACCACCTGTTGCACCTGGTGCTGGAGATCATACCTGACAACTCCTGTCTGCTCTTCTGCCCCACCAAGAGATACTGTGAAAACGTGGCTCTTATGCTGGCCAAGATGATGTGTAAACACCACAGGTGGGGGGCGTTGTAGTGTGTGGTGGTGTGTGTGTGTGTGTGTCACTGTGTGTTTGTGTGTGTGTGTCACTGTGTGTGTGTGTGTCACTGTGTGTGTGTGTGTGTGTGTCACTGTGTGTGTGTGTGTGTATGTGTGTGTGTGTCACTGTGTGTGTGTGTGTCACTGTGTGTGTGTGTACAGTGTGTTCATGTGTCTGCTCTTCTGCCAGTCCAAGAGATTCTGTGAAATCTAAGCCCTCATGACGGCCAAGATGATGTGTAAAACACCACAGGTGGAGGAGGTTATAGTGTTTTGTGTTGAAAGATGTGTGTGTGTGTGTGTGTGTGTGTGTGTGTGCATGTGTGTGTGTGTGTGTGTGTCACTGTGTGTGTGTGTGTCACTGTGTGTGTGTTTGCGTGAGTGTGTGTGTGTGTGTGTGTGTGTGTGTGTGTGTGTGTGTGTGTGTGTGTGTGTGTGTGTGTTTATCTTGCCCCACCAAGAGATACTGTGAAAATGTTGCTCTCATGCTGGCCAAGGAAATGTGAAAACACCACAGGTACAGGAAGTTGTAGTGTTTGTGTTGAGGGATGTGTGGTGGTGTGTGTATAGGTGTGGGGTATGGGTTTAAGGGTGGATGTTGTGGTGATGTGTGTGTGTATAAGCTATTCTGCCCCACCAAGAGATACTGTGAAAATGTTGCTCTCATGCTGGCCAAGGAAATGTGTAAACACCACAAGTAGAGGAAGTTGTAGTGTTGTGTGTTTTTGTTGGTGTTGAGGGGCGTGTCTGTTCTCTGTACCTCATTTCTTTTACAAGAGTTGTGAGGTGACTGGCAATCTGTTAACTTGTTGGGTTTGCACTGGATACAATTCTTGTTTCTTTTTTTTTCCTTTTCCTTTTCTTCTTTTTATCTGGGGGCCCGGTAGCTCAGTTGGTAGAGCACTGGACTTGTGATCGAAAGGTCGCAGGTTCGAATTCGGTCCGGGACGGACACGGGTCAACTTTATGTGCAGACCCAGAGACGGAAGCCATGTCCCACCCCCGTGTCATCACAATGGCACGTAAAAGACCTTGGTCATTCTGCCATAAGTGCAGGTGGCTGAATACACCTAAACACGCAGACACCTGGGTAGCGCGACTCCGTTGCTGCTAGCTTTCCACTGGGAGGAAGCGACCCGAATTTCCCAGCGATGGGACAATAAAGTAATGAGAATGAGAGAGAGAGAGAGAATGTAATTTTTTTTAAATTCTTTCTTTTCTTCTTTCTTTCTTTCTTTCTTTCTTATTTGTTGATTGTTTGGTTGATTGACTAATCTACCCATTATATTCGAATTTAAACAAACAAAATATGTCTATTTATTTTAAGGGCAATCAGAGCCACAATTTTCCACTGCGTTATTTGTATCGTGCAGACAATAAAGAATCTTATGTCTTTTGTCTTATTCTTATCCTTTTTATCAGGCAACTGAGCAATGTGCAAAAGGAGAAACGCAGAGCGCTGCTGCAAGAATTACACACTGACGGAGGGGGGAAGCTGTGCCCCACCCTGAGGTACACCATTCACTTTGGACTGGCCTACCACCACAGCGGACTGACCACGGACGAGCGACGGCTGATTGAAGACGCCTACTCTGATGGCGTGCTGTGTCTCTTGACCTGTACCTCCACTCTGGCCGCTGGGGTCAACCTGCCGGCCAAAAGGTCAGTTAGTGCACTGATTGCGCTGGCTCTTTGCTTTCGAATACATCACCTCAATTAATTGAACCAATAGGAGTTACCTTACTTACGAGTGCTAGACTGAGAAGCGTCTCCAAACCAAACCTGGCTCTTCTGAAAGGCAGTCGGTCTGTCAAGGAAACCGGTGAAACCAAGTCTAACAAACAGTGATCACAGTATGCGTAGTTGGAATAAATCTGTCAAGCAAAATATAAACTGGAAGGTTCTGACTGGTTGCCGATTTTAATGTTATTTTCAGTTTTTTACCTGTAAAATACTGGTGAGCATGATCCCTGAGTTAGTGTAAGGAGAGGTGACACTGAAAGTTGTGAAGCTGCATGTACAGGTCTGTTTCACAGTTTGGCACTTTACACTGAGTTTGGGTTCAACATTTAGTTTTGCAAGAATTTGAAGGTTTTCTGTCCATAAAAAAATAAATTTAAAAAGAGGAAAAAAAGAAAGAAAAATAATTTTATAATTTGATATTTGTTAACTTAAAAGATGGGGTTGAATGCATTCTATGAACTAGAGACCTTTAGTTGTTCTGAGAGGTAGAATTGCTTGTTTTCTTTCAGTATGATGAGACCAGAGTGAGTTCACCATCTTGCAGTATTTAGTTCCACGCCATACTGAGTCTCAGAGCATATGAAACAAACTGAAAAGCAAAATGAAACTTGTCTGTTACAAGAACTACCTGAAATTCCCATTTTTGGCTCACGTAAGTGTAGCCTATGCGATGCTAACTTTGTCTGTCTGTGCGTGCGTGCGTATGTATGTGTGTATGTCTGTGGTAGAAACTTTAACATTTGAAGACGTCATATTACATTGACGTCACATTATGACGTACGAGGGTTAGACGTCACGCGATGGAATTACTGAAAGTCTCGGTGATTGTTATTTTGAGCGGGCCGAGACTATTTGGCAGTCGTGTCCATGTAAGTAGGCTACATGCAGACAGACAGATCTAGATCTAGTGTCTCGCTTTCTTGCACAGTTTCACCTATGCTCTTTCTCTGTGTGTGTGTGTGTGTGTGTGTGTGTGTGTGTGTGTGTGTGTGTGTGTGTGTGTGTGTGTGTGTGTGTGTAGTGTGTGACGGAGTGATTGAGTTTGTGTTACTGTTTGTCGATTTCTTACGTGAGCCTTGAAGGCTTCGCCTCTTGTTTATCCATAGTGTACTGTGCGTATTATCACAGAGTGATCCTGAGAAGCCCGTACGTGGGAGCGGACTTTATCAAGCACAGTCAGTACAAGCAGATGGCTGGCCGGGCTGGCAGAGCTGGTATTGACTCGTCTGGAGAAAGCATCCTCATTGCCAAGAAAGCTGACATGCCTAAGGTATGCTTGTGTTTCCTGCCTAACTTTTTGTAATTTTCAGAAATTCCTCTCTTTGTTGGTGAAGAATCAGGAGTCTTTATAGTGTGCTTTCTGTTTATAATTCACCTTTTAATTCTGTTGTCATGTCGAAAGAAATGTCATCATGCCAGAAGAAAACAAGAGGTACAGTGGAGGTAAACCTTTTAAATACCAAAAGCAAGTAAATGTAACCAGTTTCAGGTTTGCTTCATTTTCTGAACATTAGGCTTTGAATATCATCATACCTCCACAAGTTTGCATTTCTTTCAAATTTAGAAATGAAGTCTACTTTTCTTTGCTCTGCAGTTTTTACTTCAAGCCTTTCGAAGAAAATGTATTTGTTTGTACGTTTTGATGAGCAATTCCTGCGCTGAATCTATCAGCACAGTGAGAAGTCATTTCGTTCTCCTGATCTGTTTCAGGTTATGGAGTTGCTTTCAGGACCACAAGATGTCTGTCACAGCAGCCTGATGTATCAGTCTGGCAAGGGTCTACGAACGCTCATCCTATCCATAATTGGGTTGAAGGTATTGCTCTGAATATTCCAGTGTTTCACTTCAGGTGTACATATGCCATATTGTTTTCTGTTTGTTTTTGTTTTTTAAGTTTTCCTTGGCTGTGATTTCTCTCAGATTTGACAATTACTGTATATAGAAAAAGAATAGGACATTAAAAAAAATCTTGATTTGAACTGCCTGCACACACACACACACACACACACACACACACACACACACACACACACACACACACACACACACACACGCACAAACACAAACACGCACACAAAGATATTGCGAGCATTACTTAAAAACTGAGCTGAAACTAGCGTAGACCCAAAACCAAATATTGCCAATGTTGCAGTGCGTGGAGACAACAGAGGATGTCTTCGGCATGATGAGAAAGACACTGCTTGCTGTCCAGGCGGAGAAGCTCAGCATTGACATCATTGCCTCCACTCGCCTAGCGTTGCAAGAGCTTCTAGATAAGGGCCTAGTAGTTCAGAAAAAGACGGACAGCACCACATCAGATGACATTCTCCACGTAGCCCAAACAATGCACGCTGCAGTTCAGGGAGCCTCTTCTCAGCCTGCCACTCAAGAATCTCTGAAAGCCACTCCAAAGGATCTCCTGGATGATCTTGAATCTCAGGATTTGTTTGAAGAAAGGGATGTTCCAAAAAACAAGAGACAGAGAGTGGACAGAAACACAGAGCTCCCTGGTTCATCACAGTCCATGCCAGGGGGTGACGTGCATTCCAAGGCCAATGGATGTGTTTCATCCCAAGTGTGTCCGTCCCTTAGTAGTTTGAAGCTGGAGGTGACTGAGCTTGGGAAAGCCACGTTCAAAGGTAAATCGTCTGGCTTGCCACAACAGTAGTGTTAAGTCGCCCTCTTCTTCTTTGAATATATAATTCTGATGAGAATACTTACCAGATATCTGAACTGGCATTCAGAAAATAAGCTCAGGCAAGACCCGTTCAAGACAATGAAGTGGGTGAGGATTATATAGGCACAGCAGAATATGACATTGTTTGAAATCATTTCTCTTACTCTGAGTACTTGTGCCAAATTGTTGCTGTTACACGACGGGCGAAGTGGCGCAGTGGTAAGACGTCAGCCTCCTAATCCGGAGGTCGTGAGTTCGAATCCCGGTCGCTGCCGCCTGGTGGGTTAAGAGTGGAGATTTTTCCGATTTCCCAGGTCAACTTATGTGCAGACCTGCTAGTGACTTAACCCCCTTCGTGTGTACACGCACGCACAAGACCAAGTGCGCACGGAAAAGATCCTGTAATCCATGTCAGAGTTCGGTGGGTTATAAAAACATGAAAATACCCAGCATGCCACCCCCCGAAATCGGCGTATGCTGCCTGAATGGCGGGGTAAAAACGGTCATACGCATAAAAATCCACTTGGGCTAAAAACATGAGTGAACGTGGGAGTCTAAGCCCATGAACGAAGAAGAAGAAGTGAAGAAGACATAACAGACGTATCAGCTTGAGCAACATGTGTGCTAGTGTGGTGGAAAAGGGCAAAAAGCTGAGGGCTGGAGCGCAGGGATTCAGGAAGTGCAGAGTGCAAGTAAAATTTAGTTGCCATTGTTTTTGTTTAACTGACTGAGTAGCGCTGCAACATTGTTATATGAGCTAAATGTTGTTCAAATCTTTCTTGTTTTTGTTCTTATTTGAACAATACTTTACTCAAAACATACATGCTAAATTAGAAGCCATAAACTATTTTTTTTAAAAAGGAGCACAACGGAACAAGTTATACTGAGAATTTGTTTAGACAGACAGGTCTGTTTCTTCTGTGCACAGGGCCTTGATTGCCTTATTAGCACTAAGTCATGACATGTTTCTATGCTGCAGGGTCAGTGGATATAGAGAGTGGGAGTCGTCTGTATCAAGACCTTCTGCAAGGAGAGGAGTCGCTGGTTGTGTCCAACTACCTGCATCTGCTCTACCTGGTCACGCCCTACGACCTGGCCAAAGACATCACCCCGTCATGGATGACCTACATGCAAGAGGTACCCTGGTGTCTCTGAGTCAGTTGGTCTGACTCTCTCTTTGTTTTGGGGTTTGTTTGTTTGGCGGGTGGGTTGGGTTTTTTTTTGGGGGGGAGGGGATGGGGGGGTGGGTGTCGTGTGTGTGTATCAAAACTGCCAATTGTTACGCTTTCAGCGTGGCATGCTATGTTGTAGCAGAAATTACTACACTGTTACACCAAGCAAACAATTGCGACGCTCAAACAATAACAAGCATGCTCCCCCTTAGTTGTGAATCCTAGTACTCATTTCTGCTTCTTACCTTAATGTGTCAGCAGTCAGAACATGTGTCAGAAAAAATGTTGTCCAAACTGAAAAGTGCCACTGCAGACACTCTCTAATAAACTTTTGTTCCTGCTGTTGTTTCCTGATCTACTGTTAGTAAAATGTATACATGCTTGTTCCAGATATAATAAACGCGGATGTGCAATTGAATTTAAGACTATGCTAAACTTAAATTTTCTACACTTGTAATTCTAAATTGCTTCCCTTGAAGCTTCACAGGGGTTGGCAGCTCTGGTGCATGTGTGTGCGTCCATCTGCATGTTTGTGGATGCATATATTATGAGCTTTGAACTGTTGGAATCTGCACAGTTTTATTGATGGTTTGTATTTCAGGTGAGCACCCTCGAAGAAAACGAACTGAAAGTAGCATCGCTGGTGGGCGTGTCCGAGAGTTACATAGTGAGGAAAGCGTCCGGACAGTCAATTCGCAAGGTCAGTGATAGTACCAACCTGTGACTGTCAATTGAAGCTCATAGCACTTTTATAAGTATTTTACATGCCGTAAGCCATTTAACAAACAAATGTCTTGCCGTTCTAATTACTCGCCTGAATAAGCTCACATTTAAGTCAATTCATAGCCACGCAATAGACGAATTTCGAAAATAACTCTGTCGGGTTTGTATGGGTTTCCGACACACCCCTGGCTAGTGATCGGCACCTCCAATGTTTGTCAGAGGTTTTGGCAAGGGTATTCACTCTTCCACACCCTATACAAACCTGACGGAGTTATTTCCGAAAATGCCCCTGGAGCAAATTTTTGATTAGTGCTTTTGTGAACAAGAAACAATTGACAAGTGGCTCTATCCCATCTCCCCCCTTTCCCCGTCGCGATATAACCTTCATGGTTGAAAACGACGTTAAACACCAAATAAAGAAAGAAAGAAAGATTTCCGAAAATTGTCTTGCAGTCCAAGTTTGTTTGTTTTTTAAAAGACAGTTAACAATATTTTTTAACAATACAACAGAAAATACATTTACACGCAATCTGCAGCTTCATGTGCCCTCAGAAAGTGGATATGACCCTGTAACAATCGAAAATGTATTAAGGTATGTAGCCACTAAATTGCAGTCAATCAATTTATTGTCATACATTATCTCATGCCTGTAACAGTTAATGCAGTGGAGCCCACACTTTAAAGGCCACCGGATTTAAGATGTACCCCATGTCTTCTCACAATTTTTTTTTTCCAAGTGGTCTGTAAATTTGCCTCGATTTTAAGACTTGCTTTTAAAACCTGAATATCTGTTGATAACCTCTTGGTTTTCTCAGATTTGTGGTGGTCTTAACAGGGGGTTCTACCGTATAATCAAAACCTAAACGTATAACTCGGTGTCATTGATGTGTCCCAGAAAGTAGACATGCTGGTGGTGCAGCGGTTCTACCTGACGCTGATGCTGTACAGACTGTGGAAGCAGGACACTGTGTGGGACGTGGCTGAGCGGTTCCAACTGCCGCGGGGCTTTGTTCAAAACCTGCTCTCCTCTGCTGCCAGCTTTGCCTCCTGCGTGCTGAGATTTTGCCAGGTTGGTGGTCTAAGTATGCTGGTATGTTTTGTGCGCAAAGTTTTGGCAGGTTTGAGATTTTTCAACTAGCTGATTTGGGGATAGCATGCTCTCAGGCTACCATACTATTTCATGATCACATGCCTGTTCGAGTTGAATTCTTCTTCTTTTTCTTCTCCTTCTCCTTCTTCTTCTTTTGCGTTCATGAGCTGAAGCTCTGACGTACACTCATGTTTCACAAGTGGGCTTTATGTGCTTGGCTGCTTTTGCCCGCCATTTATGAACACTCGCCAACCTTAACCCACCCGGTGCAGCTAGGATTCGAACCCTAGACCTTCAAGCTTGAAGACCCATGGCAGAACCACTAGGCTATTGCATCTGTCAAAGAATGTGTTTCATTGGCAGGTGTATTGTACGATGGCCGAGTAGGAATGCGAAGCATATATCCCTGCTTTCATACTTGGCGTGAAAAATCGTTACAAAATCTCAAATGTGAGATAAAGAACCCAAGTTCACAGCGAAAGTTTCAAGGCTTGGAAACATGAATACACACATTCAGGAAACAAAAATTGGATAGCGCCATACTGTATTCTTTCTTTCTATATTTGGTGTTTAACGTCGTTTTCAACCACGAAGGTTATATCGCGATGGCCATACTGTATGGCAGCTTGCTTTCCCATAGTGAGAAAGCAGCCCGAATGTCCATTCGGGTAACCTCACAGGACTATATGAAATCTTATCCTTATCCTTGTACTTGTCTGTTTGCTTCACATGAAAAGAAGTACAGTCAGCAACCTTCCTGCTTGGCCATTGTAAAATACACCCGCGAATGAATTGAACTCTGTAACAGACGCAATAGCCTAGTGGTATTGACGTGGATCTTCAAGCTTGAGGGTCCAGGGTTCGAATCCTAGCTGCACTTGGTGGGTTACAGTTGGAGAGTTTTCCTAACATCACTTATTTTTTTGTCATGTAGGAGCTGCCTGAGCTATGGGCGTACCAGGACTTGCTGGGTAACTTTGGCAAGAGGCTGGCCTACTGCGTCAGCATGGAACTGATTCCCCTCATGGAAGTACCAGGGGTCAAACTGGTGAGAAGTCTTTCTGCCGTTAGGCTTTGTCTTCGGTTTAAACAGTGGTGTTTTTGTCATTCAATTTTGTCTTTACAAGGCCGTTAAATCTTGTACAGTTAAACCCCCCCTTTGAGACCTAAAAACATCTGAGAAAACAAGGTCTTAAAAAGGAGGGAGTCTCAAAATGGGGGTTATTTTACAGAGTTTATGAACAGAAAGTCTGAGAAAACAGGGTCTTAAAAAGGAGGGAGTCTTAAATTGGGGGTTATTTTACAGAGTTTATGAACAGAAAGTCTGAGAAAACAGGGTCTTAAAAAGGAGGGAGTCTCAAAATGGGGGTTATTTTACAGAGTTTATGAACAGAAAGTCTGAGAAAACAAGGTCTTAAAAAGGAGGGAGTCTCAAAATGGGGGTTATTTTACAGAGTTTATGAACAGAAAGTCTGAGAAAACAGGGTCTTAAAAAGGAAGGAGTCTTAAATTGGGGGTAGTTAAAAAAGGGGGTTCAACTGTATACAACAAAATAGCACAACTGTCTTTCAGTTTCAAGCAGGGTGTTCGAAATCAGTCTCCACAGTTATTGTTGGCTTTGTACCTATCACCAGTATAATATCACCTAGTTGTTCAGGCATTTATACAAAAGACTTATGAATCGTGACTATTAGTGAAAAAAAATGTTCCCTGTAATAATAGTTTTCAAATGTTTAAAAGGCCTGCATTAACAAATTTTGTGTGTCTTGCTTTTCACTTATGTATTTTAGTTGACATCAATATCACAGAAATATATTAGTATTTGTCTCAGCTATGTAAGTCAGGTATGAGACTTTTCTGCAGGTTAGTGGATTTTCCGCATTTTCTGGAGTTCATTTTTGAAATCACCAGTTCGCACCAGATTGCAGGATAGGGCTTTTTGTGTGTGTGTGGTCCTTTCAGGTTTTGTTATTTGTTTATTTAATTTTGTTTTCTCAATTTTATGATCTGATGCTTCTCTGTACATCTTCATCTCCCAGGGAAGAGCGCGGCAGTTGCACAGTGCAGGCTTTCACACAATACAGTCCCTGGCCGCTGCCGACCCTGGTCAGCTTGTGTCCCTAGTGCAGTTCCTCACTCACAAAGCTGCCAGGCAGATTGTCTCCGCAGCAAAGGTACGACTGGGAATCACAGGTCACAGCACTATTGGGACTTTGTAAAAGAAGATTTTTCTGAGCAAACACATAAGAAGAACAAGGAAAAAAAAGAAGATTGAAAGACCAGGGCTGGGTTGCAGGAAGCAGAATCTACCGGTAGTTCAAAACTAACTATGATTGGCTGATATAATAAATAAATCTTGATTTCAACCAGTCTGATTCTGGGGTTGGTTGTAACCCATGTGGGCACTTTCGCCAGCACATCAGCCCAGACATCAAGGAAGATTGAATAGTGGTTGTGTGTGTGTGTGTGTGTGTGTGTGTGTGAGTGAGTGTATGTGTGTTTGTGTGCGTGTGTGTAATTAAGATGTGTGAGTTTGTGCGTGTGTGCAGTCGTTCAAAATTAAACGTGAGCATCAAATGTGATGATGATGATGTCAATTGATGATGACAGCAATGATAACGGTAACCACAAAGACAGTGATGATGATGATGATAATGTCATTTTCATCTGCACACTGTCTGACACATGTTGTGATAGAACCTGTCTGATGCAGGTGATTCTGGAGGAGAAGACGGAGGCATTGATGGAACAAGTGGAACAATTGGTACCCCTGCCTCCCCAGCTCTCAACACTTCAGCAACACGTGTCTGATGCTTCCTGACAAATTAAGTCTTACGACGAAACCAGGGATCTCCCTGAAAGGCAAGGCAACAGCAAGGCAGCAAAACTGTTTAGATCAGTGCGTTCAAATCTTTAAAAAAAAATTTCGTTCTGCATACAAGCCAGGTGCTTTCAAGTGTGTTAAATCCTAAACAAATCTGTGGTGCTGAAATTGATGGCTAACAGGAGAATGAATGGGACTTTAACAGCATGCAGAATTGAGATAAAAAGTATGCTCATCGCAGTTTACATTAGCGTTTATGTGTGTACATGTTTATGTTGTTTTCATTTTGAGAATGAAATGTTTGGAGCATATGTGCTGTGTCATTATGTTCACCCTTGAATGCAGAACAAAACTTGTCTTGGGCTGTGCGTCTTTTTTGTGTTTACCTGCTCCACGTATCCATACTTCTTCAGACTTATAATTATTTGTGTATGCATGTACGCACATACATACACATACAATTGCGTATGCATACATATACACACACATGCACTCACTGACACACACACACACACATACACGCATATAGACACACACAAAGTGTTTTCATTACTTGCCTCTAAAATTTCTATTAATAGTACATGTACATGTCATGCCCTGATTCACATAATTGCCAAATTAATTTCGTATAATCGGCAAAAAGATGACCATTTTGCTCAATGAGCAGTGTTTTGCCGAAAATGCGTAAAGGTTTCTAAAAAATCGGCATTCAATTTTAGGTTATTAAAGTTCTCAAATGCCTTTGGTACCACCACACTTAGACAGCTAGATGCTATAATGGATAAATATCGCAATAATCCATAACTTATCAACTTATGGCAAACAGTGTAGTGTTTTGTGCATTTTATTTGCGAAATTGGCAGCATTTTGCTGAGTACATGAAATTGGCAAAAATGTTGCCGATTCCGTGAATTCGGCTTTTCCGTAAATTGGGCATGACATACATAACTCATAACTCATAACTCATAACATTTTATTGATCCAACAAAGGAAATTAAATTGGTCATCAGCACATATAGGTCATTAATTAATAATTATAAAAGAATAAGAGAAGAAAATTCATAAAACCCATGATAAAAAATACCCTTTTTTCTTGCACACCTGACACACCGACACACCAATACACATGCATACATACCTACATACATACCTACATACATACATACATACATACATACATACATACATACATACATACATACATACATACATACATACATACATACATACATACATTCCATGTTAAAGTGTAGTTAAGAACATCACAGTAATTATATCATTGTTTGGATTAACAGATAAGTTTTTATGTAAATTATGATAACAACAATCCATAATTAACGCTATTGCACTACCAAAGAAGAGACCAACCAAACACATAAAACCAATAACAGTAATCATCATCAGTTATCACAGGTATCACAGTAGATTAGCCATCAGGTAGTTAGACTCAATTGGGCAAAATATAGTGTCAACACCATCACAACAAAGCTAGAGCTCATTTTCACAGCACTAGTTATGATCAAAGGTCAAACAGTCATCAAATCATATTAAATCTATCACTAAGAGGTACATTTAAAAGGCATCACTGATAGTCTGTGGCCAGGACAATGGCTCGGTTGCTGTTAAAATATCTCACAGCTGCAGGAAGAAAAGAACGCCGAAAACGCTCCGTTCGACACCTAGGCATGAGAAACCGAGCGTTCCGTGTGATGCGGAGATCCATCAGTGCGTCGTGGAGGGGATGCCCTGGGTCGAACAGAATAGCTCTGGACTTACTGGCAAGCCTTCTTTCGACAAGGACTTCAAGGGTGTCAAGGCTCTGGCCTACAGTAGAACTCGCTTTCCTTATCAGCCTGTTCAGCCTGCCAGTGTCCCTTGCAGTGGCATTCCCTCCCCAACACACTGATGCAAACACCATCACACTGCACACCATACTCTGATAAAACATGTACAGCATCTTGTTACACACATGAAATGATCTCAGCTTGCGCAGGAAAAACATATAGATGATAATAATATGTGATAATGAGTTGTGGTTTGTCTTGTATACAGTCATATTTAATGAATTTATGATTAAATGTCTTCACTTGCATTGTGCATTATAATACTTTAATTAAGATCTACAGCGGACATGTCTACCTTACTGTTTGTGTTGCATAAGAATTATTGCTTGTCTTTAACAGTAATTCATGATAGGAAATTAATACAGAATATTCAAATAGGCACTCGTCTGAAGTGTTTCATTTCTTTGCTTTGTTTGTGTGCTTGTGTGAACAGGCACATAAGTTTGTGTGTCTGTGTCTATGTGTATATGTGTGGGTTAAGGCATGGTGACATATGATCAATGATGGGATATTTTTTTTTGTCTTCTTCTTCTTCTTGTCGATCACTCAGATGTTTTTTTATTTTTTTTAAATTTTTTTTTTTAAATAAGGTTATGTTTGAAATAGCTGTACAAGATAACAATCAAAATGTACTCACCAAAAAACAAGGTTGGGTCACTTTACACTCTGTACTTTTCTCTGCTCATTCTCTTCACTTTCTTTCTCTGTCTACTCTTTTTCAGCTTCTTGTTTTTGTTTTTGCTGATGAAGACGAAAGTCGAAACTAGTTTGTGTTTATTTGTTCATATTGCTGTTTTCTGGTGAGTATATTTTTTATTGTTATCTTGTTCTAAATCCTCTCACCTGCAGTCCCTTGTTCCATTTTTGATATTGTAATTTGCAGATGGGTTGTAAACACAATCTGAAGATTGTTTTCTCATCCACACTGCATTATGAGTATATGTGGCTAGAATCAAACTTTTTCTTATTTTTTTGTTTGTCAAAGTTCTTTATGGTGAAGTAAATTGTGACCCTCCACCACGAAATACGTCGCATGTCACCTCACGCGGTTCTGCACTTGGATTGATACAAGTCCGGAGAGAGTCTGTTAAAAGTGTGAGGGTCGCCTTAGTCACAGGCTTATAACTCAAACAGTTTTTGCTCTTTTCTAAAACGGTTTTCACCACTGGGTAGAGCTTAAAAAACTCTTTAGGAAAAAGTAAAATTATGAAAATCATGCAAAGGTGACATGCGACTCATTCCGTGGTGGAGGGTCACAATTAGGATACCTTTCTTCTAATTTAAACTTCTTCTTCTTCTTCTTCTACGTTCCCGGTTCTAATTTAAACAATTGCTTAAAGGAGGCTTTATCCTGAGAGCACCCTTCCATTTAAACCATGATCAGACATGAGATTTGTGGTAAATTTCAATGCCTCAGCTGAAGAGCTTCGGGGGTTTTGTCATACAAAATCAGCACTAAAAGGTAGGTATAACCTTGAGCTTTGCTCACTATAAGTAACCAAAAAACAAGAATTGTAAGTTATTGGAACTTTCAATCATTGACGAAACAAAAGGTTACATTTACAGTGCGTCGACCCAGTGGTCTTTTTAGTCAACAAATTGACAGACACTTACGGTACAAATAATGAACTTATCTCAAAATTGTCGATGAATCCTGCATGCAAGATGCCAGCGAGGTAATCCATTTTTAGTGATTTCAGTAAAGATGGAGTTTTCTGAATTATATGTCGGTTTGATGTGACAGCATAACTGTTACTACGTGTATCTAGGGTGGAAGTTTTCCTGCTGAATTTATGTCTATGACTGATTAGAGTTAGAGTCTTTCATGTAGAAACGACGTGCACATCTTTTTGTTTCTTTTTTCTTTTTCTTTTTTTCTCCTTTTTTCCGTTTTATTTTTACTTCTTCAAGCATAATGCATACAGTTATGGCCAATACTTGCCTATAAACAGGGCTTGTTTGTTCAGCAAAAAAAAAAGGAAAAAAAAGATTGATTTTCCTTGTACATAGGCCTCGAAAAGGAAGGTACAGCATTACCTGTGATGTGTGGACCCTCCCATGAGAGGGCACCTCCCTTAAAAGGACACCTCTTGTCCCTTTTTATATTATTTCTACCAAAGTATACCTGTCAAGAAAGGCCACCTGCAATGTTAGGACACTTTTGGTTGGTCCCAAGGGTGTCCTTTCATCACAGGTACCACTGTACATGTTACATGTATCTTAAATGTGTCAAAACTCTTGGTAAAAAAGGAGGGTATTTTCAATGTGTTATATCTCTAACTGTTCCTCTATGCCTGTGCCAGATCGTGCTCATTTGTCATTGCCTATCTGCGTGGTTTAAAAAAAACCCAGAAAAACAGTCGGCTCTTTAAACAAACATGTTCCCACTCGAAAAGAATAACAATCCGGGTCATGATGTGCACTGGCCTTGAGGAGTAGATAATTATGGGTTATATGATAATTCGAGTGTTACGCCCTCACGGCTTTTGATGAGATACACAAGTGTAAGCGTGTTTAGAGGGTATCAGCCATCTGCACTATGGTAGACCGATCGAGGTCTTTTATGTGCCACTGTGGTGACACAGGGTTGGGACATGGCTACTGTCTCTAGGTCGGCCCACACTCGAACCTGCAACCTTAGCGATCCCAAGTCTAGTGCTCTACCAACTGAGCTAACCGGGCCCTTGGTTGTGAAAGAGTGAATACTCTTGCTTTTATCGAGGCAAACTTTCCCACGTGACATCATAGCCCAGTCACAAGCGAGGGGTGTGACTGAAACACGTGGAGAAGGAGCGCGTGTGGAAAGCTTGCCTCAATAAAAGCAAGAATACTCACTCTTTCACAACCCATACAAACCCAATAGAGTTGTTTCCGACCATCGGCAATTGCAAGTCGTGTTGCAGTTCACTTGACTGCAGAACACTCTCCTGATATGGACAATGAAACTTCTTTTTGAGGTCAATGTTTTTTGGGGGCAACGAAGTGCTGTGACCCAGGTTAGTACATGTACTCAGTGGCAACGCTTGATTAAAGGTACACTCCTTCTCGTGAAAACAGAGGCTCACCACCTCAGATGTGGCCAAGCTTTTACATGGGATAAGACCATACCTCTACTTGAACACATACTTCTTCTTCTTCTGCGTTCGTGGGCTGAAACTCCCACGTACACTCGTGTTTTTGCACGAGTGGAATTTTACGTGTATGACCGTTTTTATCCCGCCATTTAGGCAGCCATACGCCGCTTTCGGAGGAAGCATGCTGGGTATTTTCGTGTTTCTATAACCCACCGAACTCTGACATGGATTACAGGATCTTTTCCGTGCGCACTTGGTCTTGTGCTTGCGTGTACACACGAAGGGGGATAAGCCAATAGCAGGTCTGCACATAAGTTGACCTGGGAGATCGGAAAAATCTCCACACTTAACCCACCAGGCGGCCGCGGCCGGGATTCGAACCCTCGACCTTCCGATTAAGAGGCCGACGTCATACCACCCCGCCACAGCGCCCGAACAGATACTAAAATTCAAAAGCCTGACTGCTTGCTGTTGTGAGTTGGATTATTTTTTTGATGAATTTTGTTTTAGTTTTACAAAATTAAGTCAACAAATTCACAGTCTGCACAGAGAGCACCGAAGAAGTTTGTTTTGGGTATGTGACCAAGTGGAAGGATGGGCTTATCCCATCTAAAAGCCTGGCCAGATCTCAGATGGTGAGCCAAACGGTTTACAGAGGAAGGAGAGTGCCTTTAAGACACAGTTTAAAGTCACACCGCCCAGAGAAAGCAGAGATAGTGGGTTAAGGGTGGAGATTTGTCCGATCTGCCAGGTCAACGTATTAGAGGTGCAGACCCGCTATAGTGCCTTAATCCCCCTTCGTGTGTACACGCAAGCACAAAACCAAGTACGCACGTCAAAGAACCTGTAATTCATGTCAGAGTTCGGTGGGTTATATATACACTTAAAAACCAAGTGCATCCCCCGAAATCGGAGTACGGCTGTCTAAATGGCGGTGTCAAAACGGTAATGCATGTAGAGACCAACTCGTGCAAAAAAACGCAGGTGTGCGTGGGTGGTTCCAGCCCAAAAACGCAGAAGAAGAAGAAAAAAAATCTAGGGACAGTTGAGGGGGGGGGGGGGGGGGGGCTAAAGGTTATGTTGTCGTATTGAAGTTGACACCCTTAAAAGCCTAAAGAATGGAACATACTGAGTGTATATAAATATATTATGGAAAGAAAGCAGAGATCCAAGGAGCTCAAGATTTAGGGGAAAGCTAAGGTATTTATAGAACAGTGTGGGAATTATGAACATGAGTGAAACTCTGAAAGACAAGTTTGACATACCGACGTTGTTCTGTATCTTCCTGTGAAAGAGGTAAGATAAAAGCGTGTCCATTATCAGCATCTAGGGACTCAGTTACTCCTACTGTGATGCCTAAGCAGGCTACGCAAACAAAGCCAAAACAACTCTCACAACACATCAACAAAACATGCATGTATATTGACTGATCGACCTGGGAAACTGAGAGTGAGAGAGAGACTTCCCTGAAATCAGCGTATGGCTGCCTAAATCAGTGGCGGGGTAAAAACGGTCATAGACGTCAACATCCACTCGTGCAAAAAGCACGAGTGAACTTAGCACGAGTGAACTTGGAGGTTTCAGCCAATGAACGGAGTAGAAGAAGAAAGAGAGATAGATAGAGAGAGAGAGATAGAGAGAGAGAGAGAGAGACAGAAAGACAGAGAGAGAGTCCGAGAGAGAGAAACAAATCGCGTAAGGCGAAAATACATTTAGTCAAGCTGTCGAACTCACAGAATGAAACTGAACGCACTGCATTTTTTCAGCAAAACCGTATACTAGTAGCATCGTCAGTCCACCGCTCGTGGCACAGGCAGTGAAATCAGTTGACAATCCAGAATAGCGCGGTAGTGGTTCCGCTGAGCAGGATAGCACGCTTTTCTGCATCTCTTTTCTTTTTAACTTTCTGAGCTTGTTTTAATAATAATAATAATAATAATAATAATAATAATGGACATTTGCTATAGCGCATAATCATATATATGCGCAATGCGCTTTACATATTAATTTCTGCCGTGTGAGATGAAATTTTTAATCCAAACATATCATATCTATGTTTTTGGAATCAGGAACCGACAAGGAATAAGATTACATTATTTTTAAATCGATTTCGGAAATTTAATTTTAATCATATTTTTAATATTTTTAATTTTCAGAGCTTGTGTTTAATCCGAATATAACATATGTATATGTTTTTGGAATCAGAAAATGATGAAGAATAAGATGAAATTGTTTTTGGATCGTTTTATAAAAAAGTACTTTTAATTACAATTTTCATATTTTTAATGACCAAAATCATCAATTAATGTTTAAGCCTCCAAGCTGAAATGCAATACCAAAGTCCGGGCTTTGTCGAAGATTACTTAACCAAAATTTCAATCAATTTCATCGAAAAATGAGGGTGTGACAGTGCTGCCTCAATTTTTAAAAATGAAAAATATATCTGGGGATATCATTCCCAGGAACTCTCATGTCAAGTTTCATAAATATCGGTCCAGTAGTTTACTCTGAATCGCTCTACACACACACACACACACACACGCACACACACACACACACACACACACACACACATACACCGCGACCCTCATCTCGATTCCCCCTCTATGTTGAAACATTTAGTCAAAACTTGACTAAATGTAAACAAGTCGCGTAAGGCAAAAATACAACATTTAGTCAAGCTGTCAAACTCACAGAATGAACACACTGCACTTTGTCACCAAGACCGTATGTACTCATAGCATCGTCAGTCCACCGCTCGTGGCAAAGGCAGTGAAATTGACAAGAAGAGCGCGGTAGTGGTTCCGCTGAGCAGGAAAGCACGCTTTTCTGCATCTCTTTTCTTTTTAACTTTCTGAGCTTGTTTTTAATCCAAAAGATATTATATATATGTGTTTTTAGAATTAGGAACCGACAAGGAATAAGATGAAAGTGTTTTCAAATCGATTTTGGAAAATTTATTTTAATCATAATTTTCATTTTCAGAGCTTGTTTTTAATCCGAATATAACATATTTATATGTTTTTGGAATCAGAAAATGATGAAAAATAAGATAAAACTATTTTTGGATTGTTTTATAAAAAAAATTATGTTAGTTGCAATTTTCATATTTTTAATGACCAAACTCATCAATTAATTTTTAAGCCGCCAATCTGAAATACAATCCCAAAGTCCGGCCTTCGTCGAAGATAGCTTGGCCAAAATGTCAATCAATTTCATTGAAAAATGAGGGTATGACAGTGCCGCCTCAACTTGTACAATAAGCCGGATATGACGTCATCAAAGATATTTATCGAAAAAATGAAAGATATATCTGGGGATCTGGGGATATCATTCCCAGGAACTCTCGTGTAAAGTTTCATGAAGATCGGTCCAGTAGTTTACTCTGAATCGCTCTACTCACACACACACACACACACACACACACACACACACACTCACACACACACACACACACACACATACACACACAACAACCCTCGTCTCGATTCCCCCTCTATCAGTGTTAAAACATTTAGTCAAAACTTGACTAAATGTAAACAAGTCGCGTAAGGCGAAATTACTACATTTAGTCAAGCTGTGGAACTCACAGAATGAAACTGAACGCACTGCATTTTTTCACAATGACCTTGGTCCGCCGCTTGTGCATAACGGAGTGAAACTGACGAGCCTGTTCAGGGCGGTAGTGGTTTCGCTGTGCTGCATAGCACGCTTTTCTGTACCTATCTTCGTTTTAACTTTCTGAGCGTGTTTTTAATCCAAACATATCATATCTATATGTTTTTGGAATCAGGAACCGAAAAGGAATAAGATGAAATTGTTTTTGAGTCACTTGAGAAAAAGTGACTCTATGTAATCGGTCAGTGTTAGTCTGTCCGGCCGGCCGTCCGGCCGGCCGTCCGTAGACACCACCTTAACGTTGGACTTTTCTCGGAAACTATCAAAGCGATCGGGCTCATATTTTGTTTAGTCGTGACCTCCAATGACCTCTACACTTTAACGATGGTTTCGTTGACCTTTGACCTTTTTCAAGGTCACAGGTCAGCGTCAAAGGAAAAATTAGACATTTTATATCTTTGACAAAGTTCATCGGATGTGATTGAAACTTTGTAGGATTATTCTTTACATCAAAGTATTTACATCTGTAGCCTTTTACGAACGTTATCAGAAAAACAAGGGAGATAACTAGCCTTTTCTGTTCGGCAACACACAACTTAACGTTGGGCTTTTCTCGGAAACTATAAAAGTGACCGGGCTCAAATTTTATGTGAACGTGACTCATTGTGTTGTGAATAGCAATTTCTTCCTGTCCATCTGATGCCTCATATACTATTCAGAACTGCGAAAGTGACTCGATCGAGCGTTTGCTCTTCTTGTTAAATTGATTTCGGAAATTTAATTTTGATAATAATTTTTATATATTTAATTTTCAGAGCTTGTTTTTAATCCAAATATAACATATTTATATGTTTTTGGAATCAGGAAATGATGTAGAATAAGATGAACGTAAATTTGGATCGTTTTATATTAAAAAAAATTATTACAATTTTCAGATTTTTAATGACCAAAATCATCAATTATTTTTTAAGCCACCAAGCTGAAATGCAATACCGAAGTCCGGCCTTCGTCGAAGATTGCTTTACAAAAATTTCAATCAATTTGATTGAAAAATGAGGGTGTGGCAGTGCCGCCTCAACTTTTACAAAAAGCCGGGTATGACGTCATCAAAGGTATTTATCGAAAAAAAGAAAAAAGCATTCGGGGATCTCATTCCCAGGAACTCTCATGTCAAATTTCATAAAGATCGGTGCAGTAGTTTGGTCTGAATCGCTCTACACACACACACGCACAGACAGACACACACACACGCACAGACAGACAGACACACACACACACACACACACACACACACACACACACACACATACACACACACACATACACCACGACCCTCGTCTCGATTCCCCCTCTATGTTAAAACATTTAGTCAAAACGCATGCTGTGAGTGTGTGTGTGGCTGTGTTTACGTGCGTGTGTGTTCGTGCGTGCGTGTGCATGCGCATGTATGCGTGCGCGCGCATGTGTGTCTGTGTGTGAGTGTGCGTGTACATGTGTGTGTGTTCTTTTGTTCTTTTTTTGCGTATTACCAATTGATACCCCGCATAGATTTAGAAGCTTACGAAGACGTAAAGAAACACCAGTTTCTGGGACATGGGATGAACCACAACCCGATGGCCGCGACACTCGCAGACACTGACAGGCTCTTTAAAACTGACCCACACGCTCACCACAAACTAGACCGATCTTAACCCCCTGGTTCAGTTTAACACCAGTCGCATTGTGTCCTTCAATACAGAAGAAAGCTGTTATCTGTTGAAAAACGTCCAGGGGTCCAGAGATTTATCAGGGTGTACCTGTGGAGGAAACTCAGTCAATGTCGGGGGATTGTGTGGACTGCCCTGAATGAGGTTATATTGGTTTACCTCAAAATCGAGGTCGTGAACATTGTCTTCTGAGCGTCTGCAGAATGATGTGATACACCTGTGGACACAAACTCAACCGTTTATTTGACAGAGGACGAAAACTGGTCAGTTTATTTCTGTCTTGTTTGTTTGCTTGAGAGCGGCCGCGGGAGAGATGCCTTCATTACCTTGAGGTTAATCGGTGTCAGTTGAGTCGCCTTGTGTGGTGAGATACGTGCGCGATATAAATCCTCGTAAATAAATAAAATAAATATATTTAGTATATTTATATCTATGAACTGATTTACTTCTTCTTCTTCTTCTTCAATTGACTTTTTACTTCTTCTTCGACGTCGTCGTCGTTATCGTCGTTGACGTTGACGCCGTCGTCTTCCTCCTCCTCCCGAGGCTCCTCCTCCTCCTCCTCCTCCTCCTCCTCCTCCTCATCCTCCTCCTCCTCCTCCTCATCCTCATCATCATCATCATCATTAGTGGCAGAAGATGCCATTCGCAGCAACACCGCTACCAAATTTGCTTACGTCCACCACTTTTATGATCGCCATCAACACCCATAACACGTACCACCACCATCGAAAACCCGCACCCCAGGCCTATAGATGTAGCACCTAGTTCATCTTCTCAGTTCTTGTATTTCATCTTCTGGACACGAAGAAGAGTAACGAGATTGATGCAAATGCAGTCATACAACCATTAACAATTTAAGCCTACATCGTCTTCAGATTAATGGTGTGGAAGATTGATTTGTCCTTTCATAATCCATATTCGTTTTTATCCGTGTTTGGAGCAAGTATACAGACAGAAAAATCAACTAACATTTTGTCCCGTTCACCATTTTCAGCTGATGAATATATGCTGCATTCACAAAGAAGGAGAGAGAGATAGAAAATGAGAAGGGGAAAAAGGGGAAAATACCGTAATGCTGTGCTACTTTGGTCTACTTTACAAGACAAGATCAAATCTTTAAAAAAAAATGTATTCTGGTTATCTTTTACTTGAATTTTGGGCTGTCGTCTGTCCAGAATTTCGACTCGTGAAGTGGGTCAGTCACACTGCTTGGAGCCTTGACTATTCCTTTTCTGCGTACATTTTCTGCACTATAGATCAACCCCATAAAGCCCCCCCCCCCCCTCCCCCCCAACCCCCTTATTCTACTCCCCACTCCAGTCTTCCTCGTCTTTTGAAAAGTTGTGCATGATGTGTACGGTGACAGTGATAAAGAATACTTACACACATTTAGAATCGAAAGAATGGATGTACAGACCGAAAAATGAAACAGAAAGACTGGGGAGGAGTCTGATGTCGGTCGTACTTGAGGATCATACCATACCAGGGTAAGTGTAATAAGATGAACGAAAATCGTGTTCCTAAAATCTGTGCATTTCATGACCGAATGTAAACAATTTGCCAGAAAAAAATCATTTTCAAGAAAAGAAAAGAAAAGAAAAATACGAACGGTCTTGAAGGAGATAGCCTAAAATGCCACTGGTGATGTCATACATAGAGTCGAACCTGCCCTGGCGACCACTTCTTGACAACGGCCACCTGCTCATTACGATACCCACATAGACCACAAAAAATGACTTTTACGGCTTCTCGGTGACGAGGCCGACACCAGTCTTCTTCGAAATAGCAAAGCAGCACTGCTAGGCACAACAACTTAACCAAATCAATGTGTATGGGTAAAAAATGAGTTGTTCTTCAATTTGAGATCAAACACGAGGTTACTCTAGCTTATTTTGATTTTTTTTGTATTTCAGTGTCTGCAAGTTTGCTTTTGTGAATTTGATTTTGGGGGGTGTCCTAGGTCTCCGGTACACTGCCTAAACACGAATTTATGAAAAATGAAACTCTTTATTTCATACGGTGGGGAAATAAATTACCTTCCTGGCAATATACTTGGTTTTGATATAACTGGCCGCTTCACAAAGATCTACAGCTAAATGTATATTTTTATGACGAGTAGTGTAGTATATCCGATTACGACCACCTGTCTATCGTAATATATATAAAATGCCCACTTTTAGTTGGTCCCTTGGGTGGTCGTTATATACACAGGTTATACTGTGTACAGAAAGAAAAAAAATCAGAAAATGTATGTCGTTGTCGTCTGTGTTTGTTTAACTTAATTTTTCTTGTTCTTATTGTTTGTTACTTTTTTAAGCTGTTTCTTTTCAGAAGACAAAGACATCCATTCTGACTTCACTGAGTTATTGCGATGGAATTGTCTGATGTTAACCACAGCGACGGAAAGACTAACCCTGCATATACCCCCTCTTCAGAGAACGACAATGGAACCTACGTGAGCTTCATTATTTTCTTATCTGATTCAGAACACCAGACTGCAAGAAAAGTACTATAACATTAACGCACAAGAAGCGTAAGTTTTGAATACCTCACTAAGAGAATGAAAATAAGCGAAGTAATTACGAGTCTAAAGCTTAAAGTGGCGGTTGTTGTTGTTGTTGTTGTTGTTGTTGTTGTTGTTGTTGTTGTTGTTGTTGTTGTTGTTGTTGTTGTTGTTGTTGTTGTTGCTGATGAATTATCCCAAGCCTACTTTTCTTTCAAACCTAAACAGCACAATTTTGAACAATTTGATAACTCCCCATCCTATGAATTCTTTGAATCCAAAACAACACAAAAGTGAACAATTGGAATTCTTCTCCAGTTTATATGCTTATTTGAATCTTAAACAGCACAATTTTTGAAAAATTTGACTTCTCCCCCAGCCTGTGCTTCTTTGTATCCAAATCAGCACAAATGAAAACAGTCTGAGTTCTCCGCAGCCTATGGGTATTTTAATCCAAAAACAGCAACAATTTGAACAATTTGAATTCTCCCCAGCCTATGAACCTTTGAATTCAAAACAGCACAAATGTGAAAAATGTGAACTCTCTCCAGCCTATGCTTGTTTAAATCCAACACAGCAACAACAACAAAATGATCGATTTGAATTCCACCGCCCCCAGCATATGCTTCTTTGAATAAAAAAACAGCACACATTTGAATTTTCCCCAAGCCTGTGTTTCTTTGAACCCCAACAGCATAAACTTGAACCATTTTGCATTTTCCCCAAGCCTGTGTTTCTTTGAACCCAAACAGCATAAACTTGAACCATTTTGCATTTTCCCCAAGCCTGTGTTTCTTTGAACCCAAACAGCATAAACTTGAACCATTTTGCATTTTCCCCAAGCCTGTGTTTCTTTGAACCCAAACAGCATAAACTTGAACCATTTTGCATTTTCCCCAAGCCTGTGTTTCTTTGAACCCAAACAGCATAAACTTGAACCATTTTGCATTTTCCCCAAGCCTGTGGTTCTTTGAACCCAAACAGCATAAACTTGAACCATTTTGCATTTTCCCCAAGCCTGTGTTTCTTTGAACCCAAACAGCATAAACTTGAACCATTTTGCATTTTCCCCAAGCCTGTGGTTCTTTGAACCCAAACAGCATAAACTTGAACAACTTGAATGTTCCCCAAGCCTACGCTTCTTTCAATCCCAAACAGACAGCACAGTCACGGCCAGGAGAAGACCCCATCAAAATGGATGTCGAGACAGGGCTCGTGCATCAATTGCCGAAACGAGAGAAGATGGGCGTTGTGGGTTCTCTGCAACACTCCCTCGGACGGCAGATGACAGCTCACAGCCAGTTTATCTCCTTGGCCGTCAAACTGCTGCTGCTTGCTCTATACTTCATTTATTTTGGGTAAGACTGCTTGGGTAGACTGTGGGATCGGTGCAGATCTTAACAATTTTGAACAATTTGAATTATGCCCAGCCTTCGCTTCTTTCAATCCATAACAGCACAAACTTGAACTATTTGAATGTTCAACATGTCAATACGGATTACGTTTTAATGTTAATGGTCTTCTGAGTCCAAGTTACAAAATGCATGGAGCTTATGTTGTGTATGGGAACACAGCATATTAACTCCACCTGTCCCAAGGTACGCCAATTGGCCAATAAGAGGACGCAAAAACTAACCGGTCAGTCAGTTGTGTATGGGCCAACCTTAAGATGATTAATTTCTTCTTCTATTTATTGATATTTAATAATACATATACACAACTTCCAGTAAAGGTTAACACACTCAGTTTTAGCAAGCAAAAATTAAATTACTTTACTGCCCAAGCGAATTGTAGATAGAGAATAGATCAAAACGTAGGCCCTAGTGTTCCCAGCACAAGCAAAAACAGCGAAGAAACAGCATAATCTTACATACGGCTACAACCAAGTTTCAGCGAAATCCGTGAGCTTAAAAAGACAAATCACTCTGTTTCCAATTACAGATAAAACTCATCTGATTCAAGTTCAAGTTCAAGTTCAAGTTTATTAGTCCATAACCCATGGGGGCATTTTGAACAATAAATACAATCAATACAATCATGATATATGCTAATATAATAAATAAATAAAAAAAATAAAAAATAAAAAAATTATGAAAAACTGTTACAAATTCTATTAATAAAGTCCAAAATATTCTTTAGCAATTTCTTTTTCTTAGTAGCAAACAACTTTTTAAATTTAAGTGCATTAGGTTTTTTCCAATAGTAAGGTGGTAACAACTCAGCTCTTTCTTCTTTGAAAAAATCACAGACAAATAAATAATGGAATTCATCACCTATGTCATGCGATACACATTTGGTGCAAGTTCTTTCTGACCTCGGGATGTTAAGATAACGTTCTTTCTGTACAGGCAAATTGTTGTTTAATGTTCTAAACTTCATCATTGAAACACATTGCTGATATGGCAGGGTTGTGACGTAGTCTTCACATGCAAAAATATCTTTGAACATTCGATAATTCCAAAACATATTTTTTGTTCCAATTTCTGTAAACCATTTATGGATATACTGGTCATATAAGCTTCTTTTTACTTTCTTTTTAAACCATGTGCTTGAGTATTGAATATTTTCTTGAGAAGTCCAAAGGCCAGAGAGACCAATTTCATTTAAGGTTTTTTCAATGAAACATAAGTACTTGGATTCAATCATCTTGTTGATATACAATTTATAAGTAAAGCAATACACAATACTTGAAAATTTATTTTTATGAATAGGACTAATCAGTTTATACCAATAGCAAAGCATTCTACATTTCATATTAACATCTAGTGGATATCTTCCAAGTTCACCAAATATCATAGCATTTGGAGTTGATTTTTTTTGGTTTGAAAACAATTTTATAAAAACGCAATTGAAGTTTAGTAGCAAGTTCACAGGAACCAAAACCCCATACTTCACATCCATACAATAAAATTGGAGCAATCATTTTATCGAACAGGTCAACTTGTATGTCCACAGGCAGTGACAATTGTCTACAAGTGCGCAAAAGAACAAACATTGCCCTTGAGGCACGATCATATAGATTCTTCTGTGCGACTGAAAATGTATTATTATAATTAATCTTAAGGCCCAAGTACATTACATCAAACACTACTTCGATTAAATTGCCATTGTACGTAAACAGTGGTTTATTTCTAATTTTACCTCTGGAAAAAACTATAACTTTCGTTTTGTTTACATTAATATTTAGACGCCATTTTAAACAGTATTCGTGCATTTTGTTTAAACATTCTTGCATGGTTTTTTCAGACTCTGAGCAGATCACAGTATCATCCGCATACAGTAATAAAAACATTTGAAACAAAGCATTTACATCAGTATCATCCATTCCAGCCACAATAGCCTCTCTTGACATAGATTGTAAACCATTACTGTTTTCCAACAGAAAAGGCTTTAGATCATTTAAAAATAGAGCAAAAAACAACGGTGACAAGTTTTCCCCTTGTCTAACTCCACACAAACTGGGAAAATATCCAGAACACTCACTGATGATTTAACGGGACTTCTAACCGTCCACACCTTGAAATGATGACACTTTTCTGTGCATGTCCACATATTTCATATTCTATAGCTTGCACAGTGATTGGCTTGCTCGTTATTAAGGATGAATTCCAATAGTCTACACTACACAATAACAGCCTTCTTTGTGTGCATGTCCAGCTATTTCATGTTCAATAGCTTGCAGAGGGATTGGCTTGCTCGTTATTAAGGATGAATTCCAATAGTCTACACTACATAATAACAACCTTCTTTGTGTGCATGTCCAGCTATGTCATGTTCAATAGCTTGCAGAGGGATTGGCTTGTTCGTTATTAAGGATGAATTCCAATAGTCTACACTACATAATAACAGCCTTGTTTGTGTGCATGTCCAGCTATTTTCATGTTCAATAGCTTGCAGAGGGATTGGCTTGCTCGTCATTAAGGATGAATTCCAACAGTCTACACTAAATAATAACAGCCTTCTTTGTGTGCATGTCCAGCTATGTCATGTTCAATAGCTTGCAGAGGGATTGGCTTGCTCGTTATTAAGGATGAATTCCAACAGTCTACACTAAATAATAACAGCCTTCTGTGTGTGTTCTTCCAGGTATTCCATGTTCTATCGTTTCGGAGACGAGGGGTCCGTCCGTCTTCTGGTTTGCACGGTGATTGGCCTTCTCATAATACTGTTCAACGCATGTTCTGACGTCATCAAACCCAAGC
Organism: Littorina saxatilis; assembly: GCF_037325665.1. Classification (NCBI taxonomy): domain Eukaryota; kingdom Metazoa; phylum Mollusca; class Gastropoda; order Littorinimorpha; family Littorinidae; genus Littorina; species Littorina saxatilis. The sequence continues at coordinate 20,074,355 of NC_090256.1, forward strand.
TGACGGCGTGTTGCGTCAGTTGCTGTTCCGGCTCTTCAAAGACTGACCGAATGAGAAAGATCACACGATGGTGAGGGGTATGCGGTTGGCATTTGTAGTAGAGCGTGTGCGTTTTCGTTGGCCTTATAACATAGTAATCATAAAGAATGATAAATTAATAAGGACAACTTTACCATAATGTTGGAGACTGAACGAATAAGACAGAGCGTGCGATAATGAGGAGTATGCTTTTCGCAGTTGTAGTATATAATGTTGTTGTTTTTTGTTTGTTTTTGTGTGTGTTGCGTTTATAGTAATCACCAAGAACTACAAGTTAATAAGGGCAGCTATGAAGACTTAGATTATACAATGGCGAGTGGCATGCTTTTGGTCATGTGTATCCTGTGACTTGTGCGTTAAGATTAATCCCGAATGCTGATAGGCAGTATAGGCAACTTTGTAAGCATGCAGGGACAACACAGTTTCCATTGCAGTACGACACTATGTTGTATGATCTGTTTGACATGAAATACCTTGCAGGTCACTGTACATAGCTGTACTATTGTTCATCGTGGTATACACGGTTGTCGACATAGGACTTCGAGACGTACGGAACTTGATGTCCTTGTCTGGCATTGCGGCCTTCATCGTCATTCTCTACCTCACCTCCGCCAACGCGGCTAAGGTAAGTCGCACGGGCAGTAGTTCCCCTTTGTCACAGGCAGTTGCTCTGCATTGACGGAGTTGTCTCCCTGCCAAAGCGTGAGCTATCTATAGAAGCTCAATGTGTTTGGTACGTCAGAAGACGGCACACCAGTGAAATGTGGAGGAACTGTTTGTGATGGGGTTTGGTTGTTGTTGTCTCTTTGTATGCTCATGGGAAAATTTGCGCACCCATGGCAGGTTTTATAGGGCGACTAAATTAGCTCTAAAATCTTAACCCTGTTTGCGCGAGTGTAGTATGCTTCGTATGGTATTTTTATCTGTTGTCTTATTATTTGTTTTGTCTTTTAATGTGCACCACACTGAAATTTCTCTGTATGAGATAATAAAGTATTCGTATTCGTATTCGTATTCGTACTGGCTTTAATTTGCCTCAAAAGGTGCTTCCGGCACTCGGTTACATTAACATATTTTTAATACAGATTTGAATGCTTATTTGTGTCTATATTGTATATGTAAGAGTATTCGTGTTGTTTTGCTGATTTGTTGCATAAGTTTAAAACCTTCAAAAGTCTTTACAACAGGTTTTTCAGTTGGCACGTAAGCGAAAAATAAAATCTAAAACGTGCTTTTATCTACTGAATAGTTGAGGATTTCTAAAGTAAAGGCCAAACCCAAACACACACACATACACACGACACACACGTGACACACACACACACACGTGCGTGCGTGCGTGCGTGCATGCGTGCGTAAACACTGGGTCATTTTTTCCTGGGTGATCATGTTTAATAGCTGAGAAGAAGAAATTATGCTGCGGGAATAAGTCTTTAAAAAAAAAGCTTATTTTTGTATAGAATTCAGTTGTCATCTTTGTTTTCATTTTCATGATAAAAGTGACGTCGTCTTAATTCCTCCGTTTCTTCACAAAGCCTTCCTCAAGGGCTTCATTAACCGAAAATGTACCGCCAATGCTTCGCACAGCGAGCTTCGTGACGTACACTTCGCGAAGTCGACTTCGTCCGAATTAATATTAGGCTTAGTTTAAGGTTTTCCGCCACGGTTCTAGCCGTCGCCATCGACTTCGTAAGCTTCTTCTTTCTCTGGCTCCTCAGGGCTCCCCACGGACGCTCAACCTAGAGGTCACCTCTGGACCCCTAACCTTAGTCCTTGGGCCCCCTCAGAGGAACTGTAGAGGGTCCAAAGACAAGGAGGTTTATATACTTGTTTTTTGAAGGTACATTCCTCGCCGACTTGTACCCCCCAGGAGCGCTCGTGTCAAAGTTATACCATGTTTTGAAAACTCTGAGCCTTTTACTTAAAATAGTAAGATTAACTCCCTTAACTTGCATCAATACAGATCTGGCAGAGTGCTTTTGGGAAACACTAACAGAACAGGTAGTACGCATAATAACGAATATGAAGTGCGTCCCGGGACCCGCTCTTTTCAGTTTTAGTGCGTCTTGGGACCCCCTCCATGAATTTCGAGTACGTGTTTTCGAGCCAGTCTAGTGCGTATAGGACGCAGGGACACGCACTTTGGCGAGCCCTGCTCCTCCTCATCCTCCACATCGCCATCACCATTGAAGGATTGTGTCTCAGGTAGACTGGCACCCGGTGTTCTGGGGCCTGTCCATACAGTTCGTGTTCGCGCTGCTCATCATCAGGACGTCGTGGGGCTTCTCTTCCTTCCAGTGGCTGGGCGACAGGGTCACAGAGCTCCTGGGCTACTCCAACGCTGGGGCGGTGTTTGTCTTCGGGGAGAAGTACACTGACCACATCTTTGCCATGAAGGTCAGTGATTTTTACTAGGTAGATCGTAAGTAAAGGAGCTCGTTCTTGGATGGAATCCTGGGCTACTCCAACGCTGGGGCGGAGTTTGTGTTTGGGGAGAAGTACAACTGACCACATCTTTGCCATGACGGTCAGTCAGTAAGGCTGTTTGACCAGGTAGATCGTATACGTACAGAAGCTTGCTGTATCAGATAGATCCCTGCTCTTGGGTGGAATCCTGGGCTACTGCAACGCTGGGGCGGAGTTCGTGTTTGGGGAGAAGTACACTGCCATGAAGGTCAGTGATTCAGTGAATCTACGGTGTACGGGTGTGCGGGTTTGACGGGAACACTACCGTAAGACGTTCTATGTAATTCAGGCTTGAAGAGCTTTTAAATATCGTGAACAACTGTGATTGCATGATATTAACAGAGGACATGGCAGAAACTTATTTTCTTTGCCGGAACGTGAACGTTGTTTTTTTTTAATCTGTAAAATGTATTCATTGAATTCTCCAGACACCCCTGCAAAATGCAAACTAATATCTTGAAGGAAAGAGTTATACAATGCTTTGGACTGAAAATCACCATATAATTTTAGGTATAGCTTAGACTTATGAAATCCGAGTCCTTACGAAATATACAGTCATGTTAACAACGGATTTTGTCGCCTCAAATAAAATGACAACAGCGAAGTACTTAATACCTCAAAGTTTGAGTCTAAGTAATGAGATTGTTTTTAGGAATGGTGAGTTTGTTGTTTCATGCGTTACCTCTAAGCTTAAGGCCCAATAAAGTGCCGGAATTTGTTAGTGTCTGACGTGAATGTGGATCGTGTTGTTTCAGGCGTTTAATATACATCAAAGTTTAAGGGTCCTTAATGGGATTTAATTGGTATAAATGTGGATCGTGTTGTTTCAGGCGTTACTGCAAGTGTGAGCTTCAGTAAGGAAATTTAGCTGGTATTCGGGATTTTGCTATTTTATTCATTACCTCCACGTTCAAGCAGCAGTGATGGTATTTTGTTGGCAATTGGAATTTCAAGTTTTTGAGGATTTCGGTGTTTCAGGCGTTACTGCATGTTTGAGCATCAAAAATGAAATTGTATTGGTAATGGGGATTGTGGTGTTTCAGGCGTTACTGCATGAGCATCAAAAATGCAATTTCATTTTGTAATAGGGATGTTGGTGTTTCAGGCGTTGCCGGTGATCGTGTACTGCAGCTCCCTGATCTCCGTGCTGTACTACCTGGGCGTGATGCAGGTGATGATCAGCGTGGTGGGACGCTTCCTCGCCTTCTGTCTCAACACCAAGCCCACAGAGTCCCTCAGCGCTGCTGGCAACATCTTCGTTGGCCAGGTTGGTAACAAATCGAGGGTCTGTTGAGAGTTAGAATGTTTCAAAGAATGTATTCCGTATCGAGCAACTACTTTCAAAAATAAGCCTCGTTATGGTACTAGAGAGAACCTTTGCAAACGATCTGAACTCCGTTCCACGCTATTTGTAGGCGTGTTTGAGAAGGGGTATGGGGGGCGGTGGGGGGGTAGGGAATCAATCTGGAATCACATCGACGCAAAAACTGACAGACACGATTACAGACAGGTAGAGACAGACAGACAGATTTACGGACATACGAGCGCACACACAGACAGAAAACTGAGAGTCTATGTCTGTATCTATCTGTCTGTCTGTCTGTCTGTCTGTCTGTGTCACTGTCTCACACACACACACACACACTTACACACACACTCACACACACACACGCACACACACACACTCACACACACACTCACACACACACACACACCCCCACACACACACACACACACACACACACACTCTTTCTCCCTTTCTCATTCACTCTCTTTCTCTATCACTCACACACACACACACACACGCACACACGAACGCACGCACACGCACACGCACACGCACACACACACACATATATATAAATATACACACACACACACACACACACACACACACACACACACACCACCCTTCTCTCACCCACTCACAAAACCAGAAGCGATGAGCAATACAAAGCAGAAGGCGAACAGAGCATACAAACTAAATCTTCTTTTTTTTAATCTCACGATGTGTCACTGTTTAGACAGAAGCTCCTCTGTTGATCCGTCCCTTCATGGAGAGGATGACCAAGTCCGAGCTGCATGCTGTGATGACTGGAGGCTTTGCCACCGTGTCTGGCTCTGTGCTGGGTACCTACATCTTGTTCGGGGTAAGGAGCAGTTCACTGTGCTGTTGACAGCGTGATTAAAATGTGTTATTCAGGGCTCCCCAAACTGTGCGTCCCTGCATTCCAGGGCTCCCCACGGACGGCCCTCCTAGTGCGTCCCGGGACCCCCACTTTTTATTTTTAGAGGGTCCATGGACCCGGTACCCCACTGCAGAATTTTAGAGGGTCCATGGACCCCCACTGCAGAATTTTAGAGGGTCCATGGACCCCCACTGCAGAATTTTAGAGGGTCCATGGACCCCCACAGCAGAATTTTAGAGGGTCCATGGACCCCCACTGCAGAATTTTAGAGGGTCCATGGACCCCCACTGCAGTATTTTAGAGGGTCCATGGACCCCCACTGCAGAATGTTAGAGGGTCCATGGAACCCCACTGCAGAATTTTAGAGGGTCCATGAACCCCCACTGCAGAATTTTAGAGGGTCCATGGACCCCCACTGCAGAATTTTAGAGGGTCCATGGACCCCCACTGCAGTATTTTAGAGGGTCCATGGACCGCCACTGCAGAATTTTAGAGGGTCCATGGACCCCCACTGCAGAATTTTAGAGAGTCCATGGACCCCCACTGCAGTATTTTAGAGGACCCCCACTGCAGAATTTTAGAGGGTCCATGGACCCCCACTGCAGAATTTTAGAGGGTCCATGGACCCCACTGCAGAATTTTAGAGGGTCCATGGACCCCACTGCAGAATTTTAGACGGTCCAAAAGCCGAAAGGTCCCAGTGTACTTAAAAACATTGTGGTCACGTATCTATATATAGTGTACTGCGAATTGTCTTTTTCATTGAAAACCGTTACGTACCTTAGGTACGCAATAGAGGACGATTGCAGTCTGGAAATGGTATCTACGGTACGCAGGATAAAGGAAATTTAGTGTGTCCTAGGACTCGCTCTTTTAAAATCTAGTGCGTCCAAGGACCCCCTCCATACATTTCTAGTACGTGTTTTCGGCTTCTAGTGCGAAAAGGACGCAGGGACGCGCGCTATGGGGAGCCCTGCATCCTATTCGCACTACAGTAGAAGCCAGAATTACGTACTAGAAATGTATGGAGTGGGTCCCGGTACGCACTTAATCAAAAAGAACGGATCCGTGGACGCACTACATTTACGCTTGAAGCTTTGGGCCCTCTGAAACTCCGCTGAATGGGTCCATGGACCCTCTAAAAGTTCAAAGTGGGGGTCCCGGGTCCATAGGGAGCCCTGGTTATCTTGATTAGTACTCCTGCAGAATTGAAACACTAAAGACCACGCTTGTCCATATTTCTGTCCTTATGTTTAACTTACCATTATCTTCGATTCAGAAGCACAACAAGTTTTGAGAGGCCTGTATCAGTGTCTTTAAGCTTGTTCCAGCCTGTTACATCTGGGCCCATTGGCTTCATACCGCAATCTGAACCTCTTAGACCTATTGAGGCAAAGGCTAGTTATAAGATCTGGAATATCTGGACCCACTGGATTTGTACCACCATGTGAAACTCGTAGACTTATTCATCCAAAGATCTGGAATATCTGGGCCCATTGGCTTCATGCCACGATCTTCTTCTTTTTCTTCTTTGTTCATGGGCTGAAACTCCCACGTTCACTCATGTTTTTGCACGAGTGGATTTTTACGTGTATGACCGTTTTTTCCCCGCCATTCAGGCAGCCATACGCCGATTCCGGGGGAATATGCTGGGTATTGTCGTGTTTCTATAACCGAACGAACTCTGACATGGATTACAGGATCTTTTCCGTGCGCACTTGCGTGTACACACAAAGGGGGATAAGGCACTAGCAGGTCTGCACATAAGTTGACCTGGGAGATCGGAAAAATCTCCACCCTTAACCCACCAGGCGGCCGCGGCCGGGATTTGAACTCACGACCTTCCGATCAGGGGGCCGATGTCTTATCCACGGGGCCACTGCGCCCTTCATGCCACGATCTAAAGCGTGTTGACGTGTTCAGGTAAAGGCCAGTTACCTGCTGGGAGCCTCAGTGATGGCCGCACCTTGCTCCCTGGCCCTGTCCAAGCTGACCTACCCAGAGACTGAGGGCACGGAGATTGATGAAGACGAAGTCTACAAGCTAGCTGCAGGGTATGTAGCAACTCACTATTTTTTAAGTTATTGAGACATCCCAGTGCACTAAGGGATTTATAGAGCAAATCGAGAAAATTCATTATTGAACGAAGCGCATAGCGCTGAGTTCAATAATTATTTTCGAGATTTGCTCTATAAATCCCTTAGTGCACTGGGATTGTTTCAATAACGATATTGTCGGTACCGCCAGAGAAAAAAGAAGATACAACACGCACATTTTGCTACGCGCATTTGAATAGGCATAACTGTGTGGTCAGGTCGTATAGAAGATCTACTTTTGTGTGGGCTGTCTCGTGTGTTGTGCTTTCATCACACGCAAACTCTTGTTTTAATTTCTGTTGGTAAATTCCAGCGTAGCGTTAAGCTAAAGAGTGATGATCTTTCTCTCATTTGAACTCGGAGAAAGGACTGTGCTTTCAGTTATTTGCGGTTCGAAACCTTCATCGAGCTTCGACAGATTGACTGTGCAGAGTTGTGCCCCTTGCCAAGGTCGACGGAAAGCCCATTTTCAAAATAAACGTGGCATGTTTTTCGTGTGGTATCTTCCCTCATCGGGGAGTCTGGTACTAAATATGAACGGTAAGAATGCTCTGAACCCTACACGTATTATATCCCCATCGTTTTATCGTTCACATTTGCCTAACATGTTAATTTGCTGAGCGGGATTTATGTCGTCTGCTAGGCTATTGCACTGAGTCTCATTTCAAAAACAAAAATTGCTCGTCCCGTTGCACTGAGTCTGCACACATAAAGCAGGCTGGTAATAAGTCTTATATGTGGTAAGAACGTTCTAAACCCTACACGTTTTCGATTCCGATTGTTCTTGCCTTAAAATAAACGGAAAGCATTCATTTACTGAACAGATGCAGTCGTATTTCAGTGTAGTCTGCTACGTGCTGATCTAGCTGCGACGTTATCGGAATAACACTTGTGTTTTCTGTTAGCTGCTGGGAATTGTATACTAACTCATCATTTGGTAATGTGGATAATAAGGTACATGCCACCAACATGGCATAATTATGAGAGGAATCTTCGCAAGTCGAAACTGAAAAATTAGACACAGCGGGTTCTATTTTTAGATCAGTGCAACTGTGGGCGGCACAGGCGCATGCAATCTGTCAGAAAAAAAACACTTCTGCTTTAATTGAAAAGCAGGACATTTATGGTCATAATCATTGGTATTGTGGAGAATATATAAGCTACATGTCATTAATTAATTCTGAGAATGAGAGTACAGTCTCGCTTTGGCAAAGGGTGTAAGAATACGCTCTGTGGAAAAGTTAGCGCACTCCAGGAGTGCGCTAACAGATTTAAGCGCATCGCCATTAGCCAATCAACTGGTTCACATCAGTCATGTGACACCAGTACTTACTGACAATTTTTATTATTTAACTTTTTGTTATTTCTGGTGTGTTTTTTGGCCGCCTGTATCAACTTGCTATTAGATTCAAATTCCGTGAATAAACTGCCTGCAGGGTAGAAAGCAACTCAGTATTTGGGTCAATTTTCGTGTATAAAGCTGGTCTCAGGTTAGAAAGCAACTCAGTATTTGGGTCAATTTTCGTGTATAAAGCTGGTCTCAGGTTAGAAAGCAACTCAGTATTTGGGTCAATTTTCGTGTATAAAGCTGGTCTCAGGTTAGAAAGCAACTCAGTATTTGGGTCAATTTTCGTGTATAAAGCTGGTCTCAGGTTAGAAAGCAACTCAGTATTTGGGTCAATTTTCGTGTATAAAGCTGGTCTCAGGGTAGAAAGCAACTCAGTATTTGGGTCAATTTTCGTGTATAAAGCTGGTCTCAGGGTAGAAAGCAACTCAGTATTTGGGTCAATTTTCGTGTATAAAGCTGGTCTCAGGGTAGAAAGCAGTTAACAATTTTACCTGTGTTCATGGATGGATGGATGGGTATTAATGGATGAACGGACAGACTGTGAAACGTACGGAAGGACGGACAGAAAGAACGGATTCAATTCAGTTGCATGACTGAGGACAACAATTTTGTCATCTAAGAAATGTGTGATCAATCTAACACGAGGATGATTGAAAACTATGTGATGGATAATCCCCCCCCTCCCCCCCCCCCCCCAAAAAAAAAAAATCCTCGTCTTACCAGTGTGTAACGTCACCTATTCTTTTTTGTCAGGACGGCTGGCAACGTAATAGAGGCTGCATCATCCGGGGCCTCGGCAGCCATCAAGCTGGTAGCCAACGTGGCAGTCAACGTCATGGCGTTCCTTGCCATCCTCGAATTCCTCAATCATACCCTCATCTGGTTCGGCGACCGTGCTGGGGTGGACGGCCTGAGCTTTCAGGTTGGTGGATTAGACATGAACTAAGTGTAGCCAGGTGTTTGAAACACCCGAATCAGTGACCTTTGAGGGGAGCGGGGGGGTAGGGGGGGGGTGTGCAAAGTCAGTCAAACAGGTGTGAGTGTGGGCGAAGTTAATAGTCTTAAAAATAAATCTACTGTTGTTGAATTACAACGTTTTCAAGAGCGTACTAGGAGACAACAGTAGCCAGAACCTTTCACAAACAACTGTCCTTCGACAGGGGAGGTCTTCTCAGAAAGCCTGATTCGATTAAACTGATGTTTGAGCTTGGACGAAGAGGGAGGATGCGCGTAGATACTTGGATTGCCTCACTAGTCCTGACAAGAGACATAACCAGGCCCTCAGTCTGACACAAGCTATGTTGTTAGGGTGACACAAAATGCATGCGTACGTGCAAACACACACATAAGGATCTGTGTTACATTTTGAATGCGTGTTATCAATAAACATAATAAATGACCCTTGTATTCCTCTCCGGGGGCCCGGTAGCTCAGTTGGTAGAGCACTGGACTTGTGATCGGAAGGTCGCAGGTTCGAATTCGGGCCGGGACGGACACGGGTCAACTTTATGTGCAGACCCAGAGACGGAAGCCATGTCCCACCCCCGTGTCATCACAATGGCACGTAAAAGACCTTGGTCATTCTGCCATAAGTGCAGGTGGCTGAATACACCTAAACACGCAGACACCTGGGTAGCGCGACTCCGTTGCTGCTAGCTTTCCACTGGGAGAAAGCGACCCGAATTTCCCAGCGATGGGACAATAAAGTAATGAAAATGAAAAAAAAAAAAAAAAAAGGAAAATGAAAATGAAAAGGATCTGTGGTAAGTACATGTTGATTGCATGTCATCAATAAACATAATAAATGACCCTTGTATCCCTCTCAAAAGGATCTGTGGTAAGTAAATATTGATTGCGTGTTATAAATAAGGCCCCCCAAATAATAGGTGTGGTTACGGTAACATAGCCAAAAAAAATAGGGTAGGAAGGTAGGCAATCACTTTTTTTTTTAAACTTTTTTTTCTAATTGTGTACAAATTAAACCTACTTGACAGGGAAATAAGTGTGCGACTCGAGCGTTTTCGCTTTCATTGCGTTTTCTGCACTCGTTTTCTTGTTTTTTTGTGTGTGTTTTTTTGACAAATGTAATAAAAAGTTATAGGGTCGGCCCCTAAAAATAGGGTAGGTCGGGTTACCGTAACCACACCTTTTTTTTTTTTTAGGCCTAAACATAATAAAATGACCCTTGTATTCCCCTCAAAAGGATATGTGGTAAGTAGGTACATGTTGATTGCATGTCATCAATAAACTTAATAAATGACCCTTGTATTCACCTCACCTGCAGTTCCTGTGTTCCTACCTGTTCTACCCGGTGACCTTCCTGATGGGGGTGGATGAGCGCGACTGCCGGCGGGTGGCCCAGCTGATCGGGTACAAGATCTTCACCAACGAGTTTGTGGCCTACATCCACATGGGCGACCTTCTGAAGAACAGGGTCACCTTCTACGAATACACCAACACTTATGGCGACAACGCCACTGTCACCAACGACGGTCTGGACATTATCTTGCCGCAGATGAACAACACTGTCCTAGAGGGAGGTTATATAACAGTAAGTAAGGTGTTTTCTCGTGGCTTTCGGACTACCTACCCGTACTTAGAATGCTTGCCCACATCACAGGAGCTTGTATCACTTATGAATACTAGTAGTACTAGTACAGGAAGGATAACGGAGTAGATCGACCGGCGCTTTAATAAGGCCCAAAAAAAGGTATGTTTACGGTAACATAGGCCCAAAAAATAGGGTCGGTAGGTCGGGATTTTTTTTTCTTCCAAAAAACCATATTTTTACGTTATTTTTTTTATTTTATTTTTTTAATTTTTTTTCCCAAATGCCAAAAAAAAGTCTAGGGTCGCGCGAAAAAAATAGGGTCGGTCGGGTTACCGTAAACAGACTATTTTTTTTTTGCCTAATAAGTTATAAGCTCCTGTGCCTACATGCACACAGGAGCTTCATGGCTTAGGTAACGCCTGATAAAACTTTGGCGAAGTCGATTTTGTGAGCTGCACGAAGGTTTGGCGCTGAATTTTCGGTAAAACTGAAAGACTTTTGACGAAGTCAGCTTCGAGCTCAATTAAGAAAGGCCTCACAAACTTCGTGGATATTGGGCTCGACCAGCATAGACTGAGGGAAGATTATCCAAAGTTGGTTCTCTGAGATTCTTGCCACATGTGTCGTGAAACTCGACTGAGATTCAAAAAAGAGCGTTACTACACGGAGCAAGGTCGAGGTTCTTCAGCTGTATCCTTTAATTGCTTGACCGATGAATTCTTAGTCTTTGCAGGACATGCACAGGAGTTGTTTTTGTTTGTACTTGACTGCATATTCTCACACAGCTGGCTCTAATCCAAACGTTTTTTTGTGGAAGAAAGCGTTGTAATTTGCTAATTCCTAATGATGAGGAACGATTATTAAGCCTCTTCGTTCTATGTGACACTGAAACCATAGATCACGAAGAAAGAAAATGTTTTTTTCTATGTTTGACCTAGTATTAAACATAATGACCCACCTGTTTCAATGGTCCAGCTGGTTTCCTCTTTCAACTCCTTATCCTATCAAGCTTGAGAACTCGACCAGAAAGTAAACTGAATGTGTACTTATGTACAGTGCCCCCCCCCCCCCCCCTCCCCTCCCCCCCCCCCCCCCCCACCACCCTTTCAAGACCTCAAAGAAAACATAGAAAATGTGGTCTTCAAAAGGAGGTCAATTTACAGACATTATGAACAAAAAAGGCAAAGTTTTAAAAAAGGAGGGGGTGGGTCCTAAAAGGGGGGTTGCACTGCCGGTGTAATGACCCACCTGTTGAAGTTAAATGGTCCAGCTGATTTCCTCTCCAATTTCTTCCCTCTCAAGCTGGAGAACTCGATCAAGTTTAAAAGCTATTTGTGTTTAAATGTGTACTCACGTACTTGCTTACACGTTCCTGGATTTATAGGAGCGGTCAGAGCTGATCGCCACGTACGCGCTGTGCGGCTTCGCCAACCTGGGCTCCATGGGGATACAGCTGGGGGGACTGGGCGCGATGGCCCCCTCCCGCCGTCCTGAACTCAGCAAGCTGGTATTCAGGGCCATGATCACTGGCTGTATCGTCTGCTTCACTACTGCTTGCATCGCTGGTACGTCTGTCCTTTGATCGTTACAGTCATTGTCTATGTCAGAGTGCCACTTTGAATTCTAAATGTAAAAAGAGACTTGTCGTAAAAAAAGGGGAACAGTACTCCAATTCAGTACAGATGTGGAGGTATTCAAAAGTAACCGTCGCATAATTTTGTGTGCATTCAGTGTTATTTTGTCTGTGCGTGCGTGTGTGTGTGTGTATGTATTTGCGTGTGTGCGTGCGTGCGTGTGTGTGCGTGCGTGCGTGCGTGCGTGCGTGTGTGTGCGTGCGTTCATGCGTGTGTGCCGTGTGCGTGCGTGCGCGCGCGCGCGCGCGTGTGTGTGTGTGTGTGATTTTTTATTTTTATTTTTTTAAATTTTTTTTTTTTTGGGGGGGGAGGGGAGGGGGGGCTGGTTCATCGTACTTATACATATAGGTACATACTGTAACAAGATCGGACCTGACAAAAAACAAGTCGCGCAAGGCAAAACAACAACATTATTTTAGTCAAGCTGTCGAACTCACAGAATGAAACTGAACGCTCTGCTTTTTTCACCAAGACCACATACTCGTAGTTTCGTCAGCCCACCGCTCGTGGCAAAGGCAGTGAAATCGACAAGCCATGCAGAATAGTGCGGTAGTGGTCGCGCTGAGCAGGATAACACGCTTTTCTGTATGTCTATTCTTTTTAGCTTACTGAGTTTGTTTTTAATACAAACATATCATATCTATATGTTTTTGGAATCAGGGACCGACAAGAAATAAGATGAAAGTGTTTTTAAATCGATTTCGGAAAATTAATTTTAATAATAATTTTTATATTTTTAATTTTCAGAGCTTGTTTGTAATCCAAATATAACATATGTATATATTTTTGGAATCAGAAAATGACGAAGAATAAGATGAAATTGTTGTTGGATCGTTTAATAAAAAAAATGGTAATTACAAGTTTCCGATTTTTAATGACCAAACTCATTCATTAGTTTTTAAGCCACCAAGCTGAAATGCAATACCAAAGTCCGGCCTTTGTCGAAGATTGCTTTGCCAAAATTTCAATCAATTTGATTGAAAAATGAGGGTGTGACAGTGCCGCCTCAACTTTTACAAAAAGCCGGATATGACGTCATTAAAGGTCCAGTAGTTTAGTCTGAATCGCTCTACACACAGACACACACAGATACACAGACACACAGACACACACACACACATACACCATGACCCTCGTCTCGATTCTGGGATGTTAAAACATTTAGTCAAAACTTGACTAAATGTAAAAAGGTGTACCTGGAGGTACTGTCATTAGTCATGCACCTCAGTTATATTAATTGTACCTCCACACACACGTGTTAACATGGGATAAGAGCATCCCTTCCCGCATATCAAGAATCAACAGTCGAGCTGTTTTCTGGGCAGAGAGGAAACTATCTTTGTCTGAATTAATTTTGTAACTGCCACTCATACACTCTTCAAAAAAAGTTAAGGATCGGTTGAAAAAACGGATCTAATTATAAAAAAATTGCCAAAAAATTAAACATCGACATAATAATTAAAAGATTAATGTGTTTGAATTAACAAATTAACGTGACAATGAGTCTTGACCTAGAATTTTGTTTGGCAGGCAGAGTTATTTCCCTTTGTGGGACTTCTCAAAAGCTTCTGCATTTTGGAAGAAAAAGGGTGTTTTTTATAGCCCCATGAAATTTGCGTAACGCATGCCAGGGCAAAAGGTTGTAATGCACGTGCTACAACAGGGTCCTGGCTATGAACATCGCTCACCAGCTTGTGTTTAAAGGTTGACACGCTGACACAATTATGCACAGTAGCAACATGCCCCCACGAAGAAAACTGAGCGATTTGGATAGAGGAAGGGCAATAGGATGGCTACAAGACGGTGTTGCTGCCAGGCAAGTGGCCCAGAGGCCTGCAGTGGCTCCCTCTGTCATCATCAGACTAAAACAGAGATTCCACGCAACTGGAAGAGTGCAGGAGCGACAACGTTCTGGTCGGTCCAGAGTCACCACACAAAGAGAGGATCGCTTCATTCAGAGGCAGGCCATGCAACAAAGAATGGCTACGGCAAACAACATTAGGCAACGCCTACAAGCTACCACCAACACTGTTGTTAGTGGTCAGACGATCCGAAACTGCTTACACAACTTTGGCTTGCGTGCAAGGCGTCCAGTCCGAGGAACAACCCTGACTGCTAATCACCGAGCAGCTCGCCGAGCCTGGTGCACTCAACATGTGAGGTGGCAACGTCAGCAGTGGGTTCAGGTGTTGTTTACAGATAAGTCCCGCTTTTGCTTGGAACCTGCTGATGGTCGCATCCGAGTGTGGAGGCGTCGCAGAGAGCGCTTCGCAGAAGGCGCTGTTCTGGAACGACAGCGTTTTGGCAGAGGCTCTGTGATGGTCTGGGGAGGGATCAGCACACGTCTAAGGACACCTCTGTACCATGTAGTGGGCAACTTGACCGGTGTCCGCTACCAGAATGAGATCCTGCAACCCCTGGTCGTTCCAGCCCTCCAAGCGATCGGCCCTCGTGCGATTCTTCAGGATGACAACGCACCTCCCCATCGCTCTGCAGCTGTAAACACCTTCATCCAGCAGGCCAGGGTCAACAGGATGCTGTGGCCAGCCAACAGCCCGGACCTGAACGCCATAGAGCACATGTGGGACGAGCTTTGTCGTCGGGTACAGCAACATCGCCCTCCTCCTGCCAATCTGGGTCAACTGCTGCAATGGCTCCAGCAGGAGTGGAATGGAGTTCCCAAAGCATTCATATGCAACCTGATCCACTCCATGCGCCAACGATGTGTTCAATGCCTGGCACACAACGGAACAGGGCACACGCGTTATTGACACTGATTCACATTGTTGTGAATTCCATTTTCGAGGGTTGTCACGTTTGACACACTCTAGCTAAATTGTCGCTGCCGCGTTCGATCTTTGCTTTGTTTTTCATTACTCCTTGGTTGTTCAATTACATGTATATAATTTTTAAAAACTGAAAGAATTCGGTCTTGTCTGTTTTGTGTGGCGTGCTTGTAAAAAGTGATCCTTAACTTTTTTTGAAGAGTGTATGTCATTCCGCTGCGAAATTCATTCAAAAATAAAATTGGCACTCTGCAGGGGAAGTAGTCAGGCCCTTCATTACATTTAGTCAAGTTTTGACTAAATGTTTTAACATAGAGGGGGAATCGAGACGAGGGTCGTGGTGTATGTGTGTGTGTGTGTGTGTGTGTGTCTGTCTGTGCGTGTGTGTGTGTAGAGCGATTCAGACCAAACTACTGGACCGATCTGTATGAAATTTGACATGAGAGTTCCTGGGAATGATATATATTTTTATTTTTTTCGATAAATACTTTTGATGACGTCATATTTGGCTTTTTGTAAAAGTTGAGGCGGCACTGTCACACCCTCATTTTTCAATTAAATTGATTGAAATTTTGGCAAAGCAATCTTCCACGAAGGCCGGGGTTTGGTATTGCATTTCAGCTTGGTGGCTTAAAAACTAATGAGTGAGTTTGGTCATTAAAAATTGGAAACTTGTAATTAAAATTATTTTTTTATTAAACGATCCAAAAACAATTTCATCTTATTCTTCGTCATTTTCTGATTAAAAAAACATATAAATATGTTATATTTGGATTACAAACAAGCTCTGAAAATTAAAAATATAAAAATTATGATCAAAAATAAATTTCCGAAATCGAGTTAAAATCAATTCCATCTTATTCCTTGTCGGTTCCTGATTCCAAAAACATATAGATATGATATGTTTGGATTAAAAACACGCTCAGAAAGTTAAAACGAAGAGAGGCACAGAAAAGCGTGCTATGCAGCACAGCGAAACCACTACCGCGCTAAACAGGCTCGTCAGTTTCACTCCGTTATGCACAACCGGCGGACTATGGTCATTGTGAAAAAAAGCAGTGCGTTCAGTTTCATTCTGTGAGTTCCACAGCTTGACTAAATGTAGTAATTTCGCCTTACGCGACTTGTTTTTGGTATCTGTGGAGTTGGAAGGTTGCTCTTATCTCATGTGAAAGCATTGACCGAGATCTGTAGTGTTACCTGATGATCATGTTCATGGGAAAGCAGGTGTCTTGACTCAGACTGTCAGGAAACCCGAAACCAATAGAACCTGTGGGGTTATTTTGAAGTTCGATGTGTAACCTTCACATTAACATGAACGTGTGTGTCTTTGTATGTGTACGTACGTATGTGTGTGAGCCTGCGCACGTGCGAGTCTGTTTGTGTGTATATGTATGTACTGTGTGTGTATATATGTATGTAATATGTGTGTGTGTGTGTGTGCCTGCGTACATGTGTGTGTGTGTGTGTGTGTGTGTGTGTGTGTGTGTGTGTGTGTATATAAACTTGGCCAAAAAATTATTGCAACAATTTTCGCACGCTCAGAAAAGCGTTAAATCACAATCCATTTTAATTGAACTTTATATGCTGGAAAAGGTAATTATGTCTACTGTTCATATCATTTGTTCGATCGGTGGTACTTTGTATAGGCATCCCGTGGCAGCCTGTCAAACAAGGTCACCCTTAAAATCGACCTGACAAAAACCAATGCCCCGTATTTTAAAATCTGCAAAAAATCAGAATGTGCACTTACCAAACACTTCTGACTACCATTGGAAAGGCCATTCACTGATTTCCTGTTCAGAGCATTTTGTTTCATGCACCTTACGTCTTTAGTATTTGTGTAGCCTTTTGTCAAAGGCGGTAGGTGTCAACCGTTTCAGGGGCCAAAAAAGGCACGTTTTCCGGCCATTTTTGACGGGGTCCTCCACTGAGAGAGCCATATCTGCTCAGTTCTCAATGAATTGCTTTGGAAATTTCAGAAGTTATGACCAATAGGCTGACCAGAATGTGTGTGGATTTTTGTGAACGTGTATAATTTTTTCAAGCGTGTCGTATTACGTAACTTTTCCGAAAGATCTAAACAAATATTCTTATTAATTCAGGGTTTTAAGGACAACAAATCGTGACTTTGCATGCTAAGCAAACAATGGTTGGGGCAAATGGTGCCAAACGGTTTCAGGCAGATCTGAGTGCTGGTTTACATTTGCTGGAGATGGGAACACGCAAGAAACATTATCTATTCACCGTCAATGGTACCGTATACAACCGCTGGAGAGACTAACAGTTCTAGGCCTGTGCTTGGCTATTTTTAGCCGGAGCACTGTGTTCCGTGCGATACACGCTACGGTGATTTGATGATTGTAAGAGTGTGCGGCGGGCGCGCGGTGTGTGTGTGTGTGTGTGTGTGCGTGCGGGTGTATGTATGTGCGTGTGTGTGTATGTGTGTGTGTGTAGGGAACAGACGCACACGAAAAGTCTGCAGAGAGAGAGAGAGAGTCAGAGAAAGTGAGAAAGCTACAATGATGAGAGAGAAAGAGAGATGAGGCGCATGCGCACGAGATCATAGAGACAGATACAGAGGTAGAGAGAGAGAGAGGGACAGACACACACACACACTCTTCTCTCTCTCTATCCCCCTCCCCCCTCTCTCTCTCTCTCTCTAACTCAGTCTCACTGTCTAACACACACACACACACACACACACACACAATCGGCGCAAACAGACTCACACACACACACACTTACACTGACACACACTGCGGACACACCCCTCTCTCTCTCTCTCTCTCAGTCAGTCTCTCTGTCTCTAACACACACATTATCATGAACAGACTCAAACGAACATACACACACTCACACACACACTACCGCGCCCCCGCTGCAGACTCTTATAAAATCAGCACAGCGCCCTGGCTAAAAATAACATCAGCACAGGCCATGGACTGGTATCTCTACGGTGACTGAATGCAGTAACAAGTCGCGAAAGGCGAAATAACAACATTTAGTCAAGCTGTCGAACTCACAGAATGAAACCGAACGCACTGCTTTTTTCACCAAGACCACATACTCGTAGTTTCGTCAGTCCACCGCTCGTGGCAAAGGCAGTGAAATCGACAAGCCATGCAGAATAGTGCGGTAGTGGTCGCGCTGAGCGGGATAACACGCTTTTCCGTATGTCTATTCTTTTTAGCTTACCAATCCAAACATATCATATGTATATGTTTTTAGAATCAGGGACCGACAGGGAATAAGATGAAATTGTTTTTAAATCGATTTGGGAAAAATAATTTTAATAATAATTTTCTTATTTTTAATTTTTAGAGCTTGTTTGTAATCCAAATATAACATATGTATATGTTTTTGGAATCAGAAAATGACGAAGAATAAGATGAAATTATTTTTGGATCGTTTAATAAAAAAATAATTTTAATTACAAGTTTCCGATTTTTAATGACCAAACTCATTCATTAGTTTTTAAGCCACCAAGCTGAAATGCAATACCGAAGTCCGGCCTTCGTCGAAGATTACTTTGCCAAAATTTCAATCAATTTGATTGAAAAATGAAGGCGTGAAAGTGCCGCCTCAACTTTTACAAAAAGCCGGATATGACGTCATCAAAGGTATTTATCAAAAAAATGAAAAACGTGTCCGGGGATATCATTCCCAGGAACTCTCATGTCAAATTTCATAAAGATCGGTCCAGTAGTTTAGTCTGAATCGCTCTACACACACACACGCACGGACAGACAGACACACACACACATACACCACGACCCTCGTCTCGATTCCCCCTCTATGTTAAAACATTTAGTCAAAACTTGACTAAATGTAAAAAAGACGATAATCGATAATGTTCTTGTGCGTTCCCATCTTCAGCAAATGTAAACCAGCACTCAGATCTGCCTGAAACTTTGGCACCAGTTGCCTCAACCATTTTTTGCTTCACATGCAAAGTCACGATGTTTTGTCCTTAAACCTTGAATTAATAAGAATATTTGTTTAGATCTTTCGGAAAAGTTACGTAATACAACACGTTTGATATACACGTTCACAAAAATCCACACACATTCTGGTCAGCATGTTGCCGTATGGTCATAACTTCTGAAATTTTCAAAGCAATTCATTGGGAACTTGCGCAGATATGGCCCTCTCAGTGGAGGACCCCCTCAAAAATGGCCGCAAAACGTGCCTTTTTTGGCCTCTGAAACGGTTGACACCTACTGCCTTTGACAAAAGGCTACACAAATACTAAAGACGTAAGGTGCATGAAACAAAATGCTCTGAACAGGAAATCAGTGAATGGCCTTTCCAATGGTAGTCAGAAGTGTTTGGTAAGTGCACATTCTGATTTTTTGCAGATTTTAAAATACGGGGCATTGGTTTTTGTCAGGTCGATTTTAAGGGTGACCTTGTTTGACAGGCTGCCACGGGATGCCTATACAGTCGACTCCGGATATTACGTCACCCCTCGGGGGATGTATTTGAGCGACGTTATACGCGGTGACGCTGTATCCGGTTCATCGGTTATAACGTCACTTTTACGCGCGGGTGATGTTATATCCGGAGTCCAAGAGTTATGTCCCTTTCTAAAGTACTGACTGTTTTAATAAAACTGTGCAGAAATGGAAAGTGCATGCATTAGTGTTGTTTAAAAATTACAACAACATATTGTTGTAAGTTTTAAACTAACTTATTACAATAATCTTTAATTCACTTCCTCATATATAGAATTGTGGACTATTCTCTTCTTTGCGTATTTCCAAAACCTGGCTATACCATGAATACAAAATTGTATACACAACATTTTCCCCGAAATTCGGCAACAGTAGTAAACGTACAATGTTGTAGGCTGCATGCTGATTCTGAGACAGGTTGCTGGTGTTGGAGTGACAAGCTCCGTCTGGTTCCATCGTCAATCTCAGTCTTTAATTATAGTGTCCAACGTTATTAGCTTTAAGGACACACACACATATGGATGTCGTTTATTCATATTCTGCTCTCATCTTGACCTGTCCTTGATGTCCGAAGAAATAACAAGTCGCGTAAGGCGAAAATACAACATTTAGTCGAGTAGCTGTCGAACTCACAGAATGAAACTGAACGCAATGCAATTTTTCAGCAAGACTCGTGGCATCGTCAGTCCACCGCTCATGGCAAAGGCAGTGAAATTGACAAGAAGAGCGGGGTAGTAGTTGCGCTGAGAAGGATAGCACGCTTTTCGGTACCTCTCTTCGTTTTAACTTTCTGAGCGTGTTTTTAATCCAAACATATCATATCTATGTTTTTGGAATCAGGAACCGACAAGGAATAAGATGAAAGTGTTTTTAAATTGATTTCGAAAATTTAATTTTGATAATAATTTTTATATTTTTAATTTTCAGAGCTTGTTTTTAATCCAAATATAACATATGTATATGTTTTTTGAATCAGAAAATGATGGAGAATAAGATGAACGTAAATTTGGATCGTTTTATAATTATTTTTTTTTTACAATTTTCAGATTTTTAATGACCAAGGTCATTAATTAATTTTTAAGCCACCAAGCTGAAATGCAATACCGAAGTCCGGGCTTTGTCGAAGATTATTTGACCAAAATTTCAACCAATTTGGTTGAAAAATGAGAGCGTGACAGTGCCGCCTCAACTTTCACGAAAAACAGGATGACGTCATCAAAGACTTTTATCAAAAAAATGAAAAAAAAACGTCTGGGGATATTATACCCAGAAACTCTCATGTCAAATTTCATAAAGATCAGTCCAGTAGTTTAGTCTGAATCGCTCTACTCACACACACACACACAGACACACATACACCACGACCCTCGTCTCGATTCCCCCCTCTACGTTAAAACATTTAGTCAAAACTTGACTAAATGTAAAAATGACGAGAACTTCATGGGTCCTTATACGTAATTAATGTCTATTTGACTTATATTATTATTATTAACGAAGAAGTTTCTCGTCAACAGCAAAGTGGCTGCCCACCTTTACGCACAATCGTTCTGGTAGTAACAACTTTGGGTTCATAGTTACCCCCTTTCCCCCATCCACCGTCTCCACCACATCTAGTGAGCGAGACGTTATACTCGTTAGACTACTACTGTATTATTATTATCATTATAACGTCCGACTTGATATAACGTCCATGGCTTTCCAAGTTGAGTCAAAATAGTGCTTTAAGAGTGCAGTATCACTTTTCTCAATTTGTCGGTTCACTGCACTTAGTGTTTACCTTTACAATTTAGCCTGGGCGACCTACTCAGCCTGTCGACAACGCCCAATTGAAAGTGACGCTCAGCCTCCTCGTCGAGGGCAGTTGTAGTCTGTATTCTACGGACCAAAAAACAAACAAACGTCGTAGTCTGTTCTCATCCTCTCGACCTTCTCCTAGTCCTACCGTCATTTCAATAATCGAGGTTTTTTTATATGCGTGATTGAAGGACAGAAGTAGACAGATCCATTCGCACGCGCTCGCGCAGGAGTAACCATGTATGCTCGATATGAAACTTTTTAAAACAATTTCTTTTAGTTAAAAACAAAAACAGGAACTCACAACACGAATGAAATGGAACATTTTTCTTTTAATTAAAAACCTAGAACAGGAACTCACAAAACGAAATGAAATAAAACATTTTTCTTTTGATTAAAAACCTCGAACAGGAACTCACAAAACGCATGCAGCAAAAATGATTATGCCTTGAACCTAGTTTTCCTTGGGTCTCTAACAACGGGAAAACGGAAAAAACTTGAATACCGTTAACACACAAAACTTGTGACACGTGTAGGGTAAATGAACATGCCTTGACAGTCGTTCACCATGCAAACTGCTGCATATGGGGATTCATATGACGTTATAACCGACATGGATGAGTGACGTTATAACTGGGTGACGTTATATCCGGTGACGTTATATCCGAGGTTAAAATAGTCTTGGAAAGAAGGAATTGAGCCGGGACCGGTGTTTGGGTGACGATATAACGGGGTGACGTTATATCCGGCGACGTTATAAACGAAGTAGACTGTACAAAGTACCACCGATCGAACAAATGATATGAACAGTAGACATAATTACCTTTTCCAGCATATAAAGTTCAATTAAAATGGATTGTGGTTTAACGCTTTTCTGAACGTGCGAAAATTGTTGCAATAATTTGTTGGCCTTCTTCTTCTTCTTGGCGTTCGCAGAGGTTACACAATCAGTCCAGCACTGGTGATAAATGTTGTCGTTTTCTCCAACTCCTGTCGACTGCCGGTCTGCAAGGGAGTTGGTGACGGCCACACTTCTTTTCGTTCCTCATCTAGTAAGGGACATCGCTGTAAGATGTGTTCCGCTGTTTGGTCCTCTTGACCGCAGGCACAGGTTGGTGATGGCGCCAGCTTGAACTTTCGGTTCATGTGAGCATTGAGCCTGTTGTGGCCAGTACGCAGCCTGATGAGGTTGACTTGCTGCTCTCTGGACATTGTGTGGTAGTCATCTCTGTTTGTCCTTGGCCTCATCAATGCCTTGATGATTGTCTTCTGCTCACTAAAGCTGACACTGTTTTCAGGTTGGTCTTCCACGGCTCCTTCTTTTGCCAGCTCATCTGCCCTTTCATTTCCTGGTATCCCACAGTGTGCTGGTATCCACTGGAGGACAACTCTTCTGGTTTGTCTGACCATCTGTAATGCTTTGGCCAGCTGTTCGTTCTCTAGGGCCTGAAGGACTGAAAGGGCGTCCGAGAGGAAGACAACTTGGTAGCAAGGGTCTGCGGAGTCCTGAACGAAGGAGGCGGCCTGCATGAGAGCTTCTGCTTCTGCTTTATAGTTTGTGCAGTGTTTGCCAGCGGCAACGCTGGATGTAGCTGTATGTCCCCCAGGGAACTGGATGAGAATGCCTGCACCTCCATTGAGCACGGCGTTAGTTGCTGATCCATCGGTGTATACATGGATCCACGCCTCTTTTGGGTACTGTTCGTCGATCAGGGCTAAGGTGAGTGCCTGTCGAGCTGTGTCATTCTGATCTTCTCCTGAGGTAACATGTGGAACACTGGTGCAGATCTGGATGCCTGGTTTCTCTGTTGCCTTGGGGGTTTCCTCTTCTTCTTGAGTCAGAGGTAGAGTGTTCTGTGGAAGGACTTCCCTGTACTGTCGAGAAAGTCTCTTGCTCTCGTGTACAAAACTGCTCCGTTTAAGCCGGTTCTTGGTGAGGTTGCTCAGTCTGTGCTTCATGGGGTGGTCGGGTAGGCACTTGAGCTTCTCGGCCTGTACCATAGTCTTGGCTTCTCTTCTCTGACAGAGGGGTTGGATGGTGGTAAGCTTCTCCATTTCCTTGATGGGCGTGGATTTCATTGCACCAGTGATGAGTCGGAGGGCCTGGTTTTGCACACGGTCAAGGGTCTGCAGGTTTGTCTTGGCTGAGATTGACCACGCTGTGGAGCCATACTCGAGGTGGGGTCTGATTGTTCCCTGGTATACTGTCTTCAGTATCTTCTCGTTCGCTCCCCAGGTGGTACCTGCCAGCTTCCTGAGTATGGCTAGCTTGCGCCGGGCCTTCGTCTCTGCCTGTGCAATGTTTGGTTTCCAGGTCTGCCGCCTGTCAAAGGTGACACCAAGGTACGTTGCTTCTTCATCCTCTCTCAGAGGAGTTCCACCAAGCCTAATGGTTCCGGCTTTCTGCTTTGGCGACAGTGTGAATAGGGTGGTGGAGGATTTCTCCTTGTTGATGGAGACGTACCAATCTTCTGCCCATGCGTTCAGCCTATCTGCCGCTTGCTGCATTCTGTAGGTGGCAGTACTTGCGTGCTCCTCCTTGCACCAGATCACAAGGTCGTCTGCGTAGAGAGCAGCTTTGATCCCCTTGGGCATCTCAGACACCAGATCGTCGATGAAGAGAAGGAAGAGTGTGGGGGAGAGGACTCCGCCCTGAGGGACGCCATGACGAAGGAGGAACTTCTTGCTTTTGGTCTGGTCGACGTTAACTCTTGCCCTGCGGTTATAGAGGTAAGAGCGAATCCACTGGTACATGTTGCTGGACACGCCTTTCCTCAGCAGTTTTACAAGGAGTCCATCTTTCCAGACCTTGTCAAAGGCCTTCTGAAGATCTATCCAGGTGACGAAGACCAGCTTCTGTTCCTGAAAGGCATCTTCAACTTCTTGCGCCAGGTAAGTGACCTGATCTTCAGTGCTGCGGAACTGTCGGAATCCAGCTTGCTCAGGGGCGAGGAGGTTCCTGGATTCCAGGTACCACCTGAGGCGCTCGTTCACAATTCTCTCCAGGGTCTTTACAACACAGCTGGTGAGGCTGATTGGGCGATAGCTGGTGGCCTTCTTTGGATCCTTCCCTTTTTTTAAGATGGGGATCATGATCGCTTCTCGCCAGAGTTGTGGTAGCGATCCTTCTTGCCAGCTGCTGTTGAAGACCTCGAGTAGCTTGTTCTCTGCTGCACTACCAAGGTGGGTTAGCATCTCGTTGGTGATGCCGTCTGGGCCAGGGGACTTCTTCGCCTTTGACTTTTTCAGAGCTGAGTGCAGCTCGTGGAGTGTGAGTGGTTGACTCATGGCGTCCACTGTCGACTGTCTGGCAGGTCTCTCTCTTTTCTCTCTTCTTGCTTCTCTCTGTTTCTCGGGGCTAACATGGAGGTTGCTCTCAGCTGCATAGCTTTCAGCAAATTGGTTGGCAGCATGCTTTCCAGTTAGCACCTTCCCGTTCTCTTCTAATGTGATCTTTCCTCTGCTGGTGTTCTCATCATTCAACTGCTTGGTGAGCCTCCAGAGCTTTCTGCCATCCTTCTCAAGGTTCAGAGAGCTTGTTTTCTCTTGCCAGCTTCTCCGTCTTGCCTGTAGCTTCTTTTTGAGAAATTTGGCTTTGGCTTCCTGGAGGCGGATGTTGTTGTTTTGTGACGGGTTGACTTCTGCTTCCCTTCTGGCGTCTGCCAGATCATCATCCAGTTCCTGCAATTCATTGCTCCAGTAGGGCTTATAGTCTCTCCTGGCACCCCTGGGAATGGACTCACGCGCTGCTCTGAGGATGCTCATGTTGAAGTCCTTCGCCACCATGTTGATGTCTCGACCCTCGACTCTGATGTCTTTGGTGAGTTCGCTGGTGCGGTGTCTAAAGAGGAACCAGTTCGCTCTTTTGTAGTTCCACCGTGGGAAGGAAGCTTCAGTGCAGGACTCCATGCCCAGGGTCAAAAAGACTGGCCGATGGTCACTTCCACCTAGCTGTTCTCCGACCTCTCTGCTGGTTAGCTGGTGCATGTCTTCCGTGCAGAAGGCTAGGTCAGGAGTTGATGTAGTGTGCCATCTTCTGGAGTAGAATGTAGGGCAGTCAAAGGGACTGTTCAAAAGGATGAGACCTTTGTCGTCCTGCCAGTTCTCCACCTCTTCTCCTCTCCGATCCAGGTGGTCATATCCCCAACTCTGTGAATGACTGTTGAAGTCACCCACCACGATGAAGTTGGAGGCCTTTGCAGGGATCGTGTCAAGGGCGAGGTGTCTATCATTGGGGCAGTAGAAGTTGACAAGATGGAATTCTGATGTCTTCGTCTGGATTCGAATCACCTGATATTCGGAGTCCTCCATGTGCGTTTCTATCAAACAGGCATTGATGTTGTTCCTGATGAGGGTCAGGATTCCTCCTTTGCTTCGGTCTGTTCTGTCGGACCTAAGGCATTGGTAGCCTCTCACTTTGAAGGACTTTTGGGGTGTCAGGTGCGTCTCCTGAATACAGCAGATGTTGATGTTCTTCTCATGCAGGATATGCTCCAACTCTGTCTTCTTGTTCAGGATACTTTCTGCGTTCCAGTGCATGACCTGAAAAGGTCGCTGCTGACTGGGTTTCTTCCTGGTTGTGGTGGTGCCAGTCACTTTCCTCCCGCATCCCCTGGCATGACAAGACGGACGGGAGGGACCTCCAGTAGTTGGGGCTGGGTCCCTTTGAGGCATGGGACCCGACGCTGCTCCACCCTGGGGGGTCCTCAATGGGCGAGCGCCATTTCCATCTGTGCTGGTTGATTGTGACATCATTTGCGTAAGTGCGTGTACCCGTGGTTTGTTAGAATGCGCCGTGCGGCCCGGGTCCTCCGTCTTCAGCATTCGGGGTTTTCTGTCGGGGTTACCTCACCCTTAGCTCATGGCCCGTACGTCCTACCCTGAGAGCACAGGGGGGAGGATTTTCCGGGATCCCACCCGGAGCCAGTTTGGTCCGCGGCCGCAAGCGGCTGATCTCCATATCTGAAGACCGTTCCCCTATCCGCCACCCGGGGACGCGCTGGGTTGGGGGTGGTCGCCCCACTGAAAATCTCACACTGGGTTAAGAAAGATCAGCCTGTCCCAGATTTGTTGGCCAAGTTTATGTACGCAATGTGTATGTGTGTGTGTGTGTGCGTGTGCACGTTTGTCATACCAAGTACGTATGTCTTTAAGAGTGACACTGCACACTGTTTCAGGTTTGTTCTTCGAGGAACACGTCTAGCTAGCAGCTCTTATTGCTCGAGATGAGATGTGTTCACGCAGTGCTTTTGGCTCTGAGAAGCTGAAACTTCGGATCTGTAGGGCATTGCACCGAGTTCTTGAAGTGATGAGTGCCTAATTCCCTCCAATATGATATGGACATATGAGAAAGATGTGCTGATGTATTTGACGTTTGGACTGTAAATTTACAAATAAAGTGAATAAGTTTTTATACATAACCTACTCGCTGTCTGAGCTTTCATTTACGCAGACAGTCAGACATACACACTTACTTACACACAATATGTCACAATAAAAGCATATGGACTTTAGTGCCTGTGCAAGTGTAGCAGTTTACATCTTGAGTGCTAAACTTTTGTTGGGTTTGTTGCTTAAGTATGGAATGGTGTTTGTGCGTTTGAGAGAGTGTGTGTGTGTGCGAGAGATATATTTTAAAGGAGCCTTATGCACATCTTCTTGATATATCCTTCACCATGCACCATCGGTCAATGTTCTTAGTCGTCTTCTGCACAGCTTGATTTATACTATAGCCTTCATGAACTACACACACAAACACACACACACACGTTTAGTCACAAAACGCTGACATACATCTTCACGTTTTATTCTAAACATTTGACATATGTAGTGAGTCTTAGCATGCACTGCAGAGACCGCAGTGCAATAGTAAAAGAACGAAAGTCTACAGTTGACCCAAAAGTTTTGATTATAATTATTACAGTATAGGATCATTTGAAATCAATTCAGAAAGAGCATACAACATTGAACCATCAAAACTTTTTAAACAAATTTAAAAAAGACTATGAAGATATACACAACCTCAGCTGACTTGCAAAAAGATGTACCGTTACACAATTCACATTCAAATTAATTACAGTGCAACTGCCAACCTACTTTTTTCAAATTATTTCTCTGTAATATGCAATACACCTACATTCCTATTCAACAAAACTTCATATTTATAATACGCTTCATAAATTACCTGCCCATTATTTGTTTGGGTGCGTTTTATACACATTTTGCAAAGACGGTTTGTAATTTTAAAGTCAAATATTTGTATCCATATATCCACATGGAAACCAATTTGTTTTTTACATTAAAATTATACAAGTCAGCAATGTGCAAACATTTCTCATGACTTCAAAAGTACAGATTTTTATGAGCATCAGAGGGTTTAACCGAGTCCATTTTCATGACACTTAAAATGATTAAAATCACTGCCAGTACAGCCTAAAGCCGTAACTGTCAAGTCTTGTTAGAAAGCCAATTACTGTAACTTATGAACTTGTTCACATTTTTTTTTTCAGTCTTCAATTAGATGTACCTGTAGCAATGAGGGATTAATTCTTGCAAAACTATGAAATCTGCATGAATTTGGGTTATGGTTTTGACAATGCATCCTTGTCAAACTGCAAATTCATGAGTTTTCTATCATAAGATGTTTGGTGGCTTGTTGACACACCAGCTTTTTTGTGGGTACTCGGGGAGCATAGTCTTCGGTTTCATCTTTATTGACCAAGGCCGAGGTTGATAAAGATGAAAACCGAAGGCGATATGCTCCCCGAGGACCAACCAAAAACCTGGTCTGACAACAAGCCACAAAACATCGTTTTTGTTATAATTTTGGATCAGCAAAAGGGTGCACAATAATACACTGGATCCGTATTCTGAACGTAAGTTTTAGAATTCAATTCAGGGCCCTAAATTAGTGCGTGAGAAGTTGGAGATAACATGTCATACTTGTCTGCCACGTCAAACATAACTGTCTTGTTCTTCGCTTTTCTTCCAGTCTGAAAATGTTCAGAGCTGCCATCATATTTGGGAGTGCAGTAAGTTTTTGGCATATTCCTTTTCTTGTAAGTGTTTTATAACTTTTTGTTGTGCATTTTGCAGTGCAGAGATAAGTTGCAAATTGACCATGAGTCGCTGCGGTAATTATCAACATTGATTGGGTCTTTGAGAGTAAATGTTTACAATCAATGTCCTCGGAAACACGAATCCAAAGCTTCGATGGTTCCACACATCAAATAATCAGCCTCATTGGCTTTTACTTTGACAATCCACGTTTCACCTGAAAGCTAAAACACATTCACCACCTTGAGGGGTTACATGGATTCGGAATGAAACTTGAAAATGATGACAAATTGTATTATTTACAACCTTTTCCTGCAGCACATGTGTTGGACAACAAAAGAAATTGATCATGACATATATAGCACATACAAATCTAACCTTCTTCTTCTTCTTCTGCGTTCGTGGGCTGAAACTCCCACGTACACTCGTGGTTTTTTTTGCACGAGTGGAATTTTACGTGTATGACCGTTTTTTACCCCGCCATTTAGGCAGCCATACGCCGTTTTTGGAGGAAGCATGCTGGGTATTTTCGTGTTTCTATAACCCACCGAACTCTGACATGGATTACAGGATCTTTTTTGTGCGCACTTTGTCTTGTGCTTGCGTGTACACACGGGGGTGTTCGGACACCGAGGAGAGTCGGCACACAAAGTTGACTCTGAGAAATAAATCTCTCTCCGAACGTGGGGACGAACTCACGCTGACAGCGGCCAACTGGATACAAATCCAGCGCGCTACCGACTGAGCTACATCCCCGCCCAAAATCTAACCTAAAAATATACGTTTCCAAAATGTTAAAACAAATGCTTAAGATTTTTTTTTAAATGTACATATTTTCATGATGCTAAAAAAATGTACACATTTGAAGAAAATTCGGCACAGCTCACAAAATTCAGCACCCATAACCTTTAGCTGTGATACTCTATGTACACAAATGCAGGGGTGTCTTTTGGGTTGGCCCTTCGCCGATTTGTGTTTACTTTGGCCGAAAATGTTATGTCCTTTTCAGCCAAATGTCTGAAGATTATTCGTCTGAATCAGGCCATTTGGCCATGATTTTGTTGCTTTGATTGCTGAATCTTGCTGCCAATGTACTTAGTCAGCTGACTGCCGTTTCTTTTCTTCACGAATGCCAAAAACGAGACACTGTTTTGAATGGAAGCCATTTATGAAAATGATAGCTGCCAGAATGGTTTCCCACTCTCTCAGCGTTTGCATCTGCCGGTTCGTGATAGTTTCTCAGTCAGTCAGTGCTTTTGATTTGGATTTGGGGGTGGGGGGCATTTTATGACATCTTTATGAAAAATGAAACAATGCAGTGATGGTGTGACCAACAGCTGAGCATGATTTAGTTTTACTGGTGTTATTTTTCAAACACATGTTTCCTAGTCATGGTACACCTCTCCGACTCCAGAACACTCACATTTTGGACACACATCAGTGACAGTCTGTTTTCGTTTTACTGGTGTTCTGCCATTATTATTTTTGTTCTAGTCAACTTTGATAGAATCTGTCATGTTTTTCAAGGATTGTCAAAATGTGCAGAAGAATGGAAGAGTTTTATTGTTTTACTATCAAGAAATTTACGTCAAAGGTTTGAACAAGTTTCAGAGAATTAATTTAGTGTAAATTTTAGTTATATTCGCAAAGTTAATTGTTTTAGTTGCAGTATGCAACATATGTTCTGCACGTCTTAAGACAATGATTGTATTGGTGTTCCCCTCGTGGGCTTCAATGTTACGGTGACCTTCGATGAGCCAAAATAATAGCTGAAAATGTTCCGAAATGTCCTAAAGCTCTCTGACAGTTTCGGCCAAATGTCCCAACATGAAAATCTCTAGCAACACCCCTGAAATGCTGAAATATGTATGACTTGCAAACTGACTGAAGGAACAAAAACTTCCACAACAACCAGGCAAACACATTATGATTAACACAAAACATCCAAAGCCCATGTCAGCATGAGTGTCAGCACAGCTGTCGCCCAGGCTTGAGCAATATTATCAAATGAAAAAAACCTGCAAAGAAGTTTGAAGAATGATCCACCGACAAAAATCTAAACTGTACATAGAGCTTGGCCAAACGTTATTGAGAATTACCATTATCCTTGTGGTAAGAAAATCAATTGCACATAAAAACTTGTGTATGTTAGAAAAAACGAATTGTTCCATTTGCACAAGCATGGAGTCACTCTGTCTCTGTTTCAGCAATGGACACAGCTTTTTCTGAGAGATCTGATGATTCACTGTGCCTCCGTTTCAGCAATGGACACGTTGGTCAGGTCGTGTAAAGCTCCTCGCTCCAATCCGCTAGACTTGCCATCTGTTAGGATTTACCAAAAGCTAGAAACATGCCATTGGTTATTGAAAAAAATATGCTACTTAAATGATCCTTGGTCATTGATTACAGACTTTTAAAACAAAACTATTCTCAGGTGTAAAGAAACACATCTATCTCTCTTAATGCACTTAAGGAAATCAGAAAGTACCCATCCATGTTCTTCAAATAAAATAAAATGCACAGAATGTGTACATTTGGCCAGAGGAAAGTTTCAAATGTTTAAGGTTTACTTCCTCAATAGTTATCTGCCCTTGCAAAAACCTTAAAGGCATATGTACTCGATGACTATACATGCTAATTGCTTTACCAACAGCTGGAGACATGCTAAATTAAGTTCCCTGCAAAATATTGTGGTCTAGGACCCCTTCAATGTTGAGATATGTTAATTTAGATTTGGTAACACATGTAACGTTGATGCAAGGGAGCTAACACCGCGGCTTTGTTGACATCCTCACTTTTTCAGAGGCTAGAACAAGCTGTAATGCATGTATTATGGTCCGCGCATGGTGACATATCGTCATTATATGGTCTTATGGTGCGTTTGACATCGATTATGGGCAAACTACACTTTGTAAACACGGGAGCGCGTAAATATGCCTTTAAGGGGAGGTGGGCCAGTGCACCACCTTTTTTTTAATTTTGAATGTTTTATTGTGTCTGAATGTTATTTTATGAAAGAAATGAACAAATGATGACAAAGAATAGTCACTTTTTGTATTTTCGGTTGCTGGTTTTTGTTTTACGTGACAAAAACAGTCAAAATACAGACAAAAGTGGAGTACAGGAGATACACGGATTTTCATCAGATGTGATTGTCACACTTCTAATTATTGTTTTATTTTATCCTTCTGGGTATGCTCTAGGGGATTACGAAGCAGATCTTGTTTATTATATTTATATTTGGAGTTAGGAACACTTCTTTGTTACAACTGTCAAACTTTAGGGTAACGCTTGCGAAATTATTTTTTGAAATAATCTGGATATGACTATAATAAAATTTCAGCAAAATCCCTTCGTAATCCCCCAGAATGTTGTATTCTGCACAAACTACAAAAGAAAATATTGCTGTAGCTAAATTACAGCCAGAGAAATCGCGTAACCCAAGACGTAACCGTAGGCAAAATGGCTGAACTGAGAAAAACGACATTGAAGATTGAACACCACAGAAACACTATTGAAACAGACACACAAGGACAAAACTGTGTTATGAATGAACAGCTTAGTTTATTTGAATTGCAAACTACTTAGCCTTTAGCACGCCAGCAGAGAATTTATGCGTCCATCCCTTCTTTCCCTCTGTCAACCAGCATGGGGATACTGCCCCAGCGCTAAACGTGCATCAATGACCCGATTCTCGTTTGAATTTGCATGCGAGAATAACGGTATTTTTAACGGTAACTTACTTGAGCCAGAACGAGACTTATTTCCTTCTGTTATCTCGTCGATTTGTTGGTTTCCTCGAAGTTTTCTGCTTTTGTTTTTACATCGATACAGTACTTTGGTGCTTCGACAAGCAAGATGGAGGATGATGAGTTTGAAACTTTCGTTTGATTGTTTTTTGACAACAAATCGTACGTGGAATCTGAACGATTTACTGAGGAAGCTCTTCGCAATGAACTGTGTATCGCGGTGAAGAAAATGACACAGTTCGTCAAGACAGTGACGGAATTTACGAAAGTGCAGATTGATACAAACAGTTGCTGATCCAGTTTCGTTCGGGAAATGGCAGGCCCAGCAAACATTACCGATAATCTGACTGATGTTGGATACTTTCTCCTGTTTTTGTTTTTTTTGCGTAGCAAATGCTCAACTTGCTTGTCGAGGAGATACTGCACAGAAACTGACTCAAATTCAGCGCAAAGCAAGCCAGTGCCGAGACGTAAAAAGTGTGCTGCATGGCGTGTTCGGAAATGGCGACCTGTGGATCTGCGTGGAGATCAAAGCTTTCCTCTGTGTCGGAAACACCGACAGAATCCAAACTTTGGCCTAGTACCAGCGGAACTACTTGTTGTTGCTAACCGAACTAATAAAGACATTGTCCTCTTTCTTATTTCGAGCCATTGTTATCGTATCAAAGGTTGTTTCTCAAGGAAAAATTCGCTTTCGGTTATCACCGATCGTTTGATGTGTAACCAGGATGATGTAAAACCGAGTGAACTTCGGGTGTTCCCGTCATGGCCGAGAGTCTCTTCGGTAGTTTCCGTATGCAAAATTCGTAAGCTGAGCATGCGCACTCGCAAAGTAAACTGGTTCCCGATTTCGGTTTATGAAACGAACCAATGGATGTCGAGTACCTTCCAAATAAGGATATTTCCGTTCGATTACGATTGCTGCCTTTGCAACGGACAAGTGGCTGAGTGAATGGAACATTCATCAAAACACTGATGTCATGTTATAGGTCAAGAGCTGCTGCGCAGTTTCGTATGTCGTGAATGCACTGTTTTGCTGAGGACAAAGCCGTAACTAGCCTTTGAAATGAGACAATTTTTGGCGGGGGAATATCGACTACAGAAGACAATCAATGCCACACATGTTCACATTTTGTCTTTATTGACAGATAAATAGGACACTTTTGACAAAAACACCGACACACATGGATGATAGGTATGTTATGGAAACATAATCTGCTAAAATACCCAAAACAGTGTTTTGAACGATTTGGTCAATTTTGCACTGGCCCACCTGCCCTTAAGTCATTGAATGAAAGAGACATAAGCAAACGCTGGTTTCACTTGTGCAGAAATAAATCAATGTTTATGTCGCTCGCATGCGCATCTGTCTGTCTGGTGTGGTGTGGTGTGGTGTGTGTGTGCACATTATCTATCTTTGTATCTAGGCATCTAGATCTGTGTCTAAGTTAGAGAGTGTGCTCATGTGAGTATGTGTCCCCTAAGTAATCACTTGACAGGAAATACTGAGGTAAATGGCTCACTTTTACGAGGACCTTTCGGCGATTTGTAGATGTGATTTAAATCTTCCTTGTGCAGGTAAGTTGTATGGGGATCTCCTCGACGCAGTTTCCTGCAACCCAAATCATACATCACTACACATCAGCTATCTATATTAAAACATATTTTGCAAAATGCTTCTTCAGTGCAGCAAGGGATTTTTCATTATGAAAGATCTTTATCAAACTACGGCCACACATTTGGAAAAAAAACAACAACTGGAAACTGATAATGTAACATTTGTTCTTTTTCTTTATTTGGTGTTTAACGTCGTTTTCAATTGTTTCTTGTTCACAAAAGCACTAATCAAAAAATTGCTCCAGGGGCTTGCAACGTAGTACAATATATGACCTTACTGGGAGAATGCAAGTTTCCAGTACAAAGGACTTAACATTTCTTACATACTGCTTGACTAAAATCTTTACAAACATTGACTATATTCTATACAAGAAACACTTGACAAGGGCAAAAGGAGAAACAGAATCCGTTAGTCGCCTCTTACGACATGCTGGGGAGCATCGGGTAAATTCTTCCCCCTAACCCGCGGGGGGCTGTAACATTTGTCTTGCACATAAAAGTCTGTGCATTGAGCTGACAGTGACACATCAACTATCCATTTAGTAGGTCTTCTTCTTCGTTGATCACAGAGACACCGTCTTTAACCTTAGCTGTGAAACGCTTGCTATAATGTTAAGCTTAATTAAATTATAACTGAACTGTTGGACAATACTTACGCAGTCAGAGAAGGTTCTTTGTAGCAGACTGATGAAGCTGCCCTGCGTACTCGTCTTCCGTCTTCTTGAGAACTGAAAGCACACACCATGATCATCAACAAAAGAGCACCATCTGCAACTAAGAACAGCTTAAATGCGTGCACAGCTTCAATGCGCACATAGCTTTTAATTTTACTGCAAAGACTTTAAACCGATTAGGAAAGTACTGACAGACCTATTGGCTAATTATCCCGGAGGTTGGGGGGATCAGAGCAAGGTGCAATTTAGGCACCTTGATCAGGACAGTAGGGCTCCTGAAGAAAAAGCAAGAGCACTTATCAAAACAAAACAAGAAGGGCAAAGCCCATACGACTCACATGCTTTACACATTTTTCCTACCAAAATACATGTGACCTTGACCCAAGGTCAAGGTCATCCAAGGTCATGCAACACAAAGCTGTTAATTCAAGACATAGGAAGTACAGTGGTGCTTATTGGCTCTTTCTACCATGAGATATGGTCACTTTTAGTGGTTCACTACCTTATTTTGGTCACATTTCATAAGGGTCAAAGTGACCTTGACCTTGATCATATGTGACCAAATGTGTCTCATGATGAAAGCATAACATGTGCCCCACATAATTTTTAAGTTTGAAACAGTTATCTTCCATAGTTCAGGGTCAAGGTCACTTCAAAATATGTATACAATCCAACTTTGAAGAGCTCCTGTGACCTTGACCTTGAAGCAAGGTAAACCAAACTGGTATCAAAAGATGGGGCTTACTTTGCCCTATATATCATATATAGGTGAGGTATTGAATCTCAAAAACTTCAGAGAAAATGGGAAAAATGTGAAAAATAGCTGTTTTTTAGGCAACATTTATGGCCCCTGCGACCTTGACCTTGAAGCAAGGTCAAGATGCTATGTATGTTTTTTTGGGGCCTTGTCATCATACACCATCTTGCCAAATTTGGTACTGATAGACTGAATAGTGTCCAAGAAATATCCAACGTTAAAGTTTTCCGGACGGACGGACGTCCGGACGGATGTCCGGACGGACGGACGGACGGACGGACGGACGGACGGACGACTCGGGTGAGTACATAGACTCACTTTTGCTTCGCATGTGAGTCAAAAAGCTTACTAATGCACCCACTTCACGAAGCTAGCATTTCTGATGTCTGAACAAATTGGGGTTGCTACTCACAAACAAGGAACATAAATTTTAATCACACTGAAGGCAGCATTGAGCAAAAATTAAAAGCTGGTACAACACTACACAGTTTGATTTGGAAAGAAGTGCATATGGGGCACATATGGTTCTTGATGCAGCTACACAGTCTGTGCACAAAAATAACTTTAAAAAACAAAAGTTGCCGTACTAAAGGACTGAACCAAAAACTAATGACCTAGGTTTCTGGGCAACATGTTCTATACAACAAACTACATCCCTGTCCCCAAGTGCCTGCTTAGAATGGCTTAACACTTGGTCAGCGTAACTAATGCCATACCCGTCTTCTGCTGTATCATCCAGAGAGAGGGGTGAGCCAGCTCCAGAGGAGATGGCAGGGGCGCCTGGTTTAGATGCAGGGGTTTTGGCGTGAGACCGTCTCTCCTCTGTAACCCTAGGACTGCCTGGCTGAGACTTTGGATTCTTGGACCTGGATGATGGCTTGCCTTTGTGAAGCTCCTTTCTGACGGGCAGAGACATGGCTGGGGATTTCTTGCACACAGAGGTTGCTGAAGATTGGGATGTTGGCAAGACCAGAGGGCGGGACTTCTTGCTGGGCTGAGTGTGGGTGTCAGAGGTAGACTTGGAATCCAGCTGCTTTAGCTTCCTTTTCACATCTTCAAACTTAAGCTGCATATGTTTCTGCAAAAACAAATGAATGAATGAATGAATACATACATAAAAACCTAACATGCATAAACAAATGGTACATTCAATTCATGTGTATGGTAGTTACAGAAGTCAACATATGAATACAAACAGGCCAGCATTTAGCAGTCTATAGCAAATAAATATGTTTATCCATCAAAACACACACAAACAATGCTCTTGCATTAAGGGCAGACCGGGTAGGCAAAATGAGTTATTTTTGGTCTCATACACCTTTTTGGGGTTGTTGCATTTTTCACACCTTTGAACATCCTGGAATGCATTCAATAATCTGCTTTTGTCATTTTAGACATGTATTCATGTTAATAAAACCATTTTCAAACCGATGTTTTGTTGTTTTTGTCTGTGTTTTATCAAAAAAATCGAAAAAAATTGACTACTTTGGATACTCCGTGCTGGTAAATGTGCGCACATGACATGACCCTTCGCTGTTCAAACTGTGTGGAAATTTCCGTTCTTCAAGATGACGTCATCACCGTTGGGGAATTTCCGTTGACATAGGCACAAAGAGAGAGAATCCGTTCCAACCGAAACCCCGGAATTAATATATGCAAATATATGTAGGTCAAAGGCATTTGGCGCAAGCGCAGTAGACAACTTATCAGTCCCCCGGTGTCAACAAATCCATGACTTTTTCACCGATTCAGCAGCATTTTTCAAAGTTTTGAGCTGCGGAGAACAACCCTAACATTGGAAATGTTCGGCATAGTGGCAAGAAATATCAGAGAAAGATGAACCAGCAGCAGCGAACAGTAGAAGGAAGTAACAACACTCCGAAATGAACCAACATGATCGAATTGAAGCAGACGACATTCTAAGATTCTTGACTCGACGAGGTGGGTTTTGATTCTTTCTCTTTTCGATCTTGTTTGTTTGACAACGTGATTTATTGCACATTGTTATGTTGTTGTTGTTGTAAGAATGTGTTAGGGTTTGCAGGTAAATGATAAACAGTTTGTGTCTGAAGTATTTTGCGGGTTTCTTGATCCAATTTACTGACCATGCCGCCGCCGCAACCCCCCTCCCTCGATCATCTCTGTGATATCGTCTTCACAACCCCTATTTTATTGTTCTTCGCTGGCCAGTCCTTGATAGCTTACTATGGTGTAACATGTTATCATTATTCTTTGTCTGTAGTCAAACTGAGAAGCAGCATCTGAGCGATGTACGACTGACACAGTTTCTGTTTCTGGTCATTGACCGTAGGAAAATAAGTACCCTACTAGAGAGCGTTCTCTAATTCTAAAGGATTGGTTTACACCAGCATGGCTGACCAACCTATCATTGACAGCAATATTGTTGTCAAATCTTTTCCATTAACTAAGGAATAAAAAAATAGATCCAATTTACTTCACCAAAGAAAAAAAAAGAGTTAAACTAAAGGACTGGGGATGCAACTCATGAATCAAAAGCATAAAGATCACCTGCAAACAGTGCTAGGTTTAGGAAATCTGAAAATGTATACACACACACAGAACACACACACACACTCACACACACACACACACACACACACACACACACACACACACACACAAAACAGACAACAGACAAGAAACAAGCAAATACATAGCAAGTGTGATGAAATGAATTAATTTTAAAAGAAAAATATGAAAAGAAAGGAAGAAAGAAAGAAAATAATTCAGCTACTGTAGTTTCAGTATTAGTTCCTGTGTGTATCATTGTATGTGATTGTGTGGTTACTCAAATCCCATTGTAAACTTGACATGTAAATTTTGTGATAGGGGCTGGTATGTATATATATGGGATAACCTTCTGTGAGGTTTAGTGTGTGACAGGGTGAGAATACTTTGATTTCTTTTGCTTTTTCGTGGCTGCTTTTATTATCAATTATTTATCATTATATATATTAAAACATACACTTTTTTTTCATTAAGTTGTGTGTGTTTGGGTATTAATAAGTAGTGCAAATCCACATGTAATGAGTATGAGTCACTGTTAAATTAATGAATGTCTTTTGTGTGTGTGTGTGTGTGTTCGTCAACCGACATATGTGGGTACGAGCCGCTGAGGTGGTTGTAAGAAAACCCGCCTGGTTCAGTGGTTGGGGGCTGATTGGGATTTCTGATTTACCGGCCTAGCCAAAAAGTTGAGGTACACCCCATGTAACATGGTCATTTGCAAAATAAGGTACAAGCACTTGTTGACGTTTATATTGAGTCTTAAAATTTGCAGCTTATTACAAACAAAAACCATGGACAGTTGTATCAAATATTAAATCAGTGTTTGTGTATTTATTAGGTTGGAGCAAGGGGAGAACCAGTCCTCCTGTGGTGGCAGCGAGGAGAAAGATTGACCTGATGGAAAAGTTTGCTAAACCGGAACTACCCTCTTCCACAGCAGAAACATCAGCTTTGCCATCTTCTGACCAACCATAAGAAGATACAGATACTTTGCCATCTTCTGACCCATCACAAGCAGATATGGATACTGGTACTGTGCAACGTCACTCCGCTGACATGTGTTGGGCTTTTGTCAACATTGATCAGCTCAATCTATTGCTGAAAGGTCTATATCCTGTACTGAATGCTTGTCTGATAGCAGTCTGATTATGAAAGAAGGTG
This sequence comes from Littorina saxatilis, assembly GCF_037325665.1. Taxonomy (NCBI): domain Eukaryota; kingdom Metazoa; phylum Mollusca; class Gastropoda; order Littorinimorpha; family Littorinidae; genus Littorina; species Littorina saxatilis. The sequence continues at coordinate 20,113,258 of NC_090256.1, forward strand.
ATGCATCAGCCCAAGGATTTGCACAGGCCCTGCATCTGGAGTGCATATGAGTGTCCATTCAAGTCTGCAGTTGTTTACTCTTCTCCCGGTGTTTGCAACGCTTCGGGTGGTAAAGTTGCATTTAAAATAATCCGCGTATGACCATGTTGGTACATGGAAAGGGACATTCAGCTTTACAGAAATTTGCTGCAGTGTTAGGATTGAGCACAGAAATACTGTAATTAAAATGTTGCAACTTTTGAATGGCTTGATAGCTTTGTTCCATTTGTGTATATATATAATTATGTAATGCTGTTGATGATTTGTGAAGCATCATTTCTATGCAATGGAATAAGAAATCAGTGCATCCGTTGGGTTTTTATGAGTCTGACAGTTTGGTTCTGATCAATATTTTCATATCAGCACAAACACAGATAATTGACTTTTTTAATGTTTTCATATGATTTTTTTTTAAATTAAAAAAATCTGATAATTTGATTATCAAATCATTTCCCCTTCATAGTTAAAGTGTTATTCTGGTTAAAAAAAACCACCCCATTAATTCAAGCTCTACTGTGGTACTAGTTTACCCGGGTACTAGTGAGACTCTTTTACATGCTGTTTTCTCTACATGTAATTTGAGACAAAATGTGGTAATTAAAATGTTGTAACTTTTGAATGGCTAGATGGATTTGTTCCAATTTTGTATATGTTGTTTATGATTTGTGAAGCACCATTTCTGTGCATGGAATAAGAATACAGTGGATTCCTTGTGTTTTTATGAGTCCGACAGTTTCGTTTTGATTCATATCTGCACTAACATAGATGAGTTTTCAAATGATTTTTTAAAAAAAGTCCGGATAATTTGATCGTCAAATCATTTCCCCATCATAGTAAAGTGGTCATTCTGATAAAAACATATGAATTCAGGGTGCACTGTGCTACTTGTTTTTGTATGTACTGGTTCAAATCTTTAAAATGCTGTTTTCTCTGAATGTAATTTTCAGACAAAACGCTACAATTAAAATGTTGCAACTTTTGAAAGGCTTGATGGATTTGTTCAGTTTTTGTATATGTTGTTTATGAGTTGTACAGCATCAGTTCTGTGCATGGAATAAGAGTTCAGTGCATTGGTTGGGTTTTTATGAGTCTGACAGTTAGGATCTCATGTATTTTTCTTATCAGAACTGAACCGGTAACTGAAAATGCTAAATTAAAATAATATATTGCTTAGAAATGCTTTTCGATGCACAGAATTATTAAACACACACATATTGCTGCAAAGAAGAAAAATTGGATCAAAACATGCACTGGTTCACAAACTGCAACATTTTAAAAAAAGCACATTTTATAACGTTTTTTTCACATTTTGGTGAATAAAACCCCCAAAAATTGCTTTTCACTCAAAATTTAAAATGGTTTCCCTTAATTAGGTTATTCTGCTTGCAAAAATCAAACAAGCAGCAAGCTGTTTCCAAAATAAAATAAAAAAGTGCCCGCCTACCCTGTCTCCCCTTAATCCTTTACCTTTTCTTCAGATTTGGGCTCTGGAACTCTGCTGCCCTTCTTGCTCCTGGCTGTCTGGGTGGGTGTCTTGTGCACTTTGTCTCCTTCTCCTTGAACAACAGCAACAGGCAGGCTGGATCGTCTCTTCTTCTTCAAAGTGGGCGAATCAGCAGCCGTTCTGTTCTTCTCCTTTGCACTACTCTCTGGGGCAGCGCCTGATATTTTATCTGAACTTTGCACGGTGGGGCGAGATTCATTTGAGTCGGTCTGGCTTTTTCTAAGCATGTCAATGCACTTCTTTTTCCTGGGACTGCTCACATGCACGTGTTCACTGCTTTCTACTATCTCGCTCTCAGAGTTCACGGCAGGGGCTTTCCGTTTCTCTGCCCCTCCTTCCTGTTGCGCCTGCACATGGGTTTGTGGAGAAGACATTTTGGAGCAACCTTCTTCCCCAGTGTCTTTTGATGGATCTTTTTCATTCTTTTGCAGCACAGTACCCCTGCTTCTTGTGCGATGCCGCATTTTCTTCTCTGGGTTCTGCCCTTTGTTTTCAGATGACGTCGCTTCTGTTTCTTGACACAACACGCCCAGATCAGGGGATACATGGAAGGCATCAGTGATACGTTCAGGCTCACTGTAGAGCCTCCGGTTATGAGAACTTTTGCTCCTCTGCCTCCTGTCAGTCACCATCTTGAGTGGTTCTGTCGCACTGTCAGAATCTGAAAAGTCTGCCTTTATATCTTGATCAGGAATATGGCTGGAGGCTGTTGAGCTTTGTGTGGGTAATATCCTGTCAGCTGTACCTTCGCCCCTAGGCTCTTCACTGTGCATGCTGGGCGGACTGGTCTCCCTATTGCCTGAACTGTCATGTTTAGACCCACCATCCTCACCGTTTTTACGTTCATCCTCCCTACGCCTACTTCTGCTCCTCCCTCTCCGCTGTGCAGGTTTTTCCTCTTCAGCTACACTGCTTTCTCTGTTTTCTTCTTCACTATCAGGTTTTCTTACCCGACTTCTTCCTCTCTGCTGTGCAGGCTTTTCCTCTTCAGCTCCATTGCTTTGTTTGTTTTCTTCTTCACTGTCAGGTTTTCTTGCTCGACTTCTTCCTCTCTGCTGTGCAGGTTTTTCCTCTTCAGCTCCATTGTTTTGTTTGTTTTCTTCTTCACTGTCAGGTTTTCTTGCCCGACTTCTTCCCTTGTGCTGAACCTTTTGTGTTGTTTTTGATGGAACATACTCGTCGTCGTCTTCTTTACGGACTCTACTCCGGCTTCTGCCCCTGTCCATTTCCGTCTTCTCAGACAGGTCAGATGTGTTTTCTTCACATTCTTCAGCGGACACTTTCCGACTATTGCTCTTGCTCCTGGCGCTTCGTCTTGGCGCCTCTGAATTTTCATTCTCTGCAATCTGTTCATTTTCTGGCCTGGAGCGTCTGCCTCTACTTCTGCTCCTCTCACTGGAATTTCGGTTGCTGCCCACATCCTCCGCCACTACTTCATCCTCTCCTTTCGACCTTGGTCTGCTCCTTGATCGCCCTCTCCTTTTCTGATTGTCAGGGTCGGTGTTTTCATCAACTTCCTCTTCATTGGTCTTTGACCTGCTCTTACTTCTGCTCTGCCTGCCTGAGCCTCTGCCTTTAGAGGTGCTCCTCCCTCTTGAACGAGCTGTAGGTTCTGGACTGCTAGATACATCATCTTTCAGAGGCATTCTGTACACAGGTGCATCGCCCAGGAGTGTAGACTCAGGAACATCTGGCTTCTTTCCCTGTGTCGCTAAACTCAGCTTCTCACGGAAAGCGGCAAGTGATGGGACAATACCTGTTGCTGTTTCATTCAACGACAAGTCAAACACCGACTTGCTTTCAGTTGCCACATGCCTTGGGGTTTGCTCGTGGAAATCAAAGATCGACTCGGGCTCTGTCTGGGGAAGGTTCCTGATCATCTCCTCCACTTGCTTCTTGGACTTGGAACGAGCTTTAGACTGAAGTTTTGCCGGAATAGCCTTTCTGGATCCATCCTCTTCCTTCCTAGACACAGCAAAGACCATTTGACCCGGTTTGTTTACACGCAGTGCCACTGCCAGCTTCTTGTCATCTGCAAACTCAGTCTTGTCAAGGTTTTGGTCTTCAGCTTGTGGGTCATCCTCCTGGCACTTTGCTGCAGCAGTCCCACGTCCTGATTTGGTTCGGGTATGCTTCTTGCCTTCACGCTTGTCTGTGCCATCTTTTTTCTTGCTTCGGGCATTGGCTCTGCTTTCTTCCTTCTTTGTTGCTTGTTGTTCTTCTTGTTGGTTTTGTTCCTCACCTTCGTCTTGCTGCTCAGCCAGGGGATCTAGAATCTGAGTTTGAGGAAAGATCCCCGTAAACTCCATGTCAGAGTCAAAGAACATGGTTTGATCAGGTTTGTCTGACTCCGCTTCTGCTGCACTTTGAACCCTATTGGGGTCTGTACTTTTTTCTGCTTCTAGTTCCTGTGACTTCTGGGTACTACAAGGCATTTCCGCTGAACATTGTGATTTTGCAACACTGCTGGGCTCATTTGCAGCAATAAAGGCTGCTACTTTGCTGCTCTTTCTGTTGGCCTCTTTGATCTCGGCCACAAAGAGATCAACTGGGTTAGGCGCAGGCTTTGGTTTGTCGTCATTGGCAGCAGCCAAGCAACCCTCTGTCGACCCTGTCACTCTTTTATGCACCAGGTTGAGTGTGCAGGGGTTACTTATGAAGAAGCTTGTGTCTTTTGGGGCTGGCTTCACTAAGACAGGCTGCTTGCTTGCTGCAACTTTTGAACCCTTGGATTTGGTGGGTTCTGTTTTCTTGCCACCAGACTTTCTCCTGTCATTGTTGGATACAGCAGTGGTTTTCTTTGCATTGTCAGAGGGACTGGGAGCGTTTGCCTTGCTCTTGCCTTCTAAAGATGGCGGAGCTGTAGGGGCTTCAGTCGTTGTTTCCTTGCTTTCCTCTTGACGCTCCTTGGTAGCAGAAACCTTGGCTTTACTCTGCTTACTTTTGCTTTTCTTCACAGGTGATGGAGATTTGGGTGGCGTTGTTTTTCTCTTGCCTTCCTCTTGCAACTGTTCTCCACAAGACTTTTCTTCATCCGGAGTAACATTTTCTGGAACTGGTTTACCAGGTGAAAAGACTTCGGGCATTCCGGCATCTTTCAGTGGTGAACTAGAAACAAGATCAGGCATGGGGATGGAGGCGATATCCTCCACGCTGCCTGAACTGGACAATGTCGTCTTTGTGTCAATAACGAAGGTCCCTCGTCGAGGATGAGGAGGTGATTTTGGCACTGTGCTAACCACTTTAACCGACTCTGGCTTAGTCTTGGTTACAGACAGTTTTTTGTCCTCTGCATCCTTAACTTCAGTGAAAGTCCTCTCTCCTTCAGAGCTGAGACAGCTGGTAGCAGCACCATTGCGAACTCTCTGAGGGAGCTTGGTCAAGACGGCTGCTTTCTTGAATTCAGCTTTTGTCTTGACACCTGTCTCTTCTGGGACTGTGGAAGGAAAAAGAATACTTTCTCACTTTAAGTTAAAACATGCAAGCACATACACCTATCCCACACACACACATACAGGAAGCTCTGTTCAGAAGTTTTGTTGCATTTTTTCTCTTCCAGAATGAGTCGTCACAGCACTATCCTATATTAGTGTCCTGTATGTTAAACATTCATACAAACAGGCATCAACTACAATTTTGTAAGTTCCGAAACGTTGGAATTTCATCTTCTTAGGCTCTTAAAATAAAAAGAGACCTGCCAACCTTTGTAAAACCTTAAGTGTAGCAAATTACTTTTTTTTAAACGAATGTTCAGCGCAGCAAATAGTGTACGTTTTGGTGCAGCATTGTCTAAAATGTATTCGCACATCCACATTTAGGCTAATTCGAGCAAGTATATAATTATTTTTAAAGTTAATTTAGAAAAAACAACATTATAGCCAATAGAGTGTCTGCAGCGCCACTTTTCAGTGTGGACAATGTTTTATGGCACAAATTCTTACTGCTACACGGAGTGAGAATCAAAAATGAGTACCAGGACTCACAAGAAAGAGCAAACTTATTGCAACTTGCATGCTTGTCATTATTTCCTTGAGCATAGCATATTTAAGCTTGACGTAACAGCGCAGCAATTCGTCTTAAAACGTACCATGTTATGCTGAAAATGTAGCAGTTGGCAGCTCTGTATAAAGAAAGTCATGCAGTCTCAGACCATTTCAAACTTTGTCGTTAGTATCACAACAGTTGCAACAAGTAGGGCAAAGCCCATACGACTCACATGCTTGACCTTGACCTTTACATGACCTTGACCTTCGGGGTCAAGGTCAAATAACTAAACCTAGCAATGACATCATACACTAAGAACTGCTTTACACATTTTTCCTACCAAAATACATGTGACCTTGACCCAAGGTCATCCAAGGTCATGCAACACAAAGCTGTTAATTCAAGACATAGGAAGTACAATGGTGCTTATTGGCTCTTTCTACCATGAGATATGGTCACTTTTAGTGGTTCACTACCTTAATTTGGTCACATTTCATAAGGGTCAAAGTGACCTTGACCTTGATCATATGTGACCAAATGTGTCTCATGATGAAAGCATAACATGTGCCCCACATAATTTTTAAGTTTGAAACAGTTATCTTCCATAGTTCAGGGTCAAGGTCACTTCAAAATATGTATACAATCCAACTTTGAAGAGCTCCTGTGACCTTGACCTTGAAGCAAGGTAAACCAAACTGGTATCAAAAGATGGGGCTTACTTTGCCCTATATATCATATATAGGTGAGGTATTGAATCTCAAAAACTTCAGAGAAAATGGGAAAAATGTGAAAAATAGCTGTTTTTTAGACAACATTTATGGCCCCTGCGACCTTGACGCAAGGTCAAGATGCTATGTATGTTTTTTGGGGCCTTGTCATCATACACCATTTTGCCAAATTTAGTACTGATAGACTGAATAGTGTCCAAGAAATATCCAACGTTAAAGTTTTCCGGACGGACGGACGTCCGGACGACTCGGGTGAGTACATAGACTCACTTTTGCTTCGCATGTGAGTCAAAAATGGTTGACAAACGTGGTATGATAAATGAACTGATGACAGAAATAAACCACATTGCATGCTATTCACCTGTATCCATGTGCGTCTCAAGAGACAGGGTCCCGTCATCTGCATCCAACACTGACTGTTCCAGGATGATGGACATGTCTGGCACGGCAATGGTTTGAGCCATACACTCGCCATCTTCACTTGGCATCACTGTGCCCGACAGGTTGGCTTCACTCTCTGGCTCACTGCAATAGTTCACACCAAATATATCAATAAACAATAAAGACAAAAAAGTTTGAAAGGAAAAAGCAATCGATATCTATTCAACCATCATTGCTAAAGTGCAAAACAAAAAATATTTGCGAGAGGCAAACTGTAGAATGTGAAAAAATGAAAAAAAGGACAGAAAGAGCAGTGTTGTTCTAAGGCAATGGTCTGTTTTGATCAGACACATTTGTCTGACCCTTGATACATACGAGGTCTTCCGACAGAACAAGTTGTTTTTGGCGTGTGAGTGTTTTTTTTGTGGTTCTTTTTTTGCCGGCACATTTGGACCGATGCCTATTTTCAATCCAACTGACCTTTTGTCCATTGACTCTGGGAACAACACGGAAAGAGAGGGATTAGATAAAAGACAGACTCACAGCTGAAGAGCTGACTCATCAGGCAAGCCTTGTAACTCCTCATCCGTCATGGTGTCCATTCCCTCAGGGACCTTGAACTCTTCCAGTGACTGGGCTCGGGAGGACGAGGCTTGCGAGGTGCGAGGAGTGACGCGACAAATGTCCACAGCATCGCTGACACATGTACCCATGTCCAGCAAGTGACAGCTAATGCTGTTCAATAGCTGTTTTACGCTGCTCAGTCTCTCCTGAAATGTAGAGTTGTATGAATAAATGCCTGTCCTGAATATCAAAGTAGAGGAGTTATAAAACAGAAAGACTACATTTTAATGACCATGTTGCTAACCTGCGAGTGTCAGTCTGTCATACTTCCACTCCAGTAGAGAAATACTTGGTTTTTTTAAAAAACCATTTCCCAAACAAGCATACATTTTATGTTGTTCATCACCAACACAATTTTGACTCCCCATTTTGCATGAAAGATCTAACTACAATGTTAATAGATAGATGGATGCACCAACGTTAATGTCTGGTCTCAAACAAAAATGGTGTTCCTACCTCATAGCCAGCTTGTTGATGTCCACCACAAACTTGGATTTCCAGACGCCGAAGCTGAATGGACAACTGTTGATTTTCCACCTTCAGACGGCTGTTTTCATTCAGTGCAAAGCGCAGCTCTTGCTTCACACGCTGCAGTGACTGTGCCAATGCCTTGTTGTTGGCTTTCAGGGTCTGGCTTGCTCTGGATGTATTCACTGCACGCATACAATTACAACCAGGTTTTGGTTATACTCAGGCATGAAAACTGAAAAAAAAATAAATACTGAAAAGACAAAATTTGAAGGCGCGTAGCGCCAAGTTTTGCAGGCGCGTAGCGCCAAGTTTCGCAGGCGCGAAGCGCCAAGACTTCTAGGGGGGTCCGGGGGCATGCTCCCCCGAAATTTTTTTTTTCAAGGGTGCAATTTGGTGCAATCTGGGGCTATCTGAGCCTTAAAAATGGATTCAAACATGGCCCCAAAACTATTTTACTATGGAAAAATACAGAAATTAAAAAAAAATACGGTTTATTTTTTTCAAAAATACGGAAAATACGGAGAATTTCCATGCCTGTATACTTTTAAATTTGAATAAATGAATAATCCAAGCACTGAAGCCGTGATGTTATTGCTAAGTTTTCACAAAAAAGAAAGATCTACTGTAGACCAAGGGAATATGACAACAGAAATTCCAGCTGTGACTCATGTTTTATGCTGACAAACAGGTGCACAATAATGTATGGGGAAAAGAAACTTCTCAATTATAATACCAATAGCATAGGGCCACACACAAAAAATGTTGGTTTAGGGTACCGTAACGTGACCAAAAACAATAGGGTCAGTACGACAGTAGGTAGGCTTTATTTTCTTCTTTTTTTTTATAAATTTAGTTGACCTCATAATAATATGAAAACATCACAAACATCATTTTGTCTTAAGCTTTTGAATTGTATTGAACATTTATAATTGTTAGATCAAATAACCAAAGGGGAAGTAAGCGCTCTATATCAGTATATGCATACGACATGTGTAATGGAGTAAACAAGAGTTATACTGAACCTTTCTCCTGGCACCTGAGAGAATAACAAGCATTGAAATAGACAAGCGAGAGGATGAAAGTCGCTTGTTCATTTCAATGCTTGTTATTCTCTCAGGTGCCAGGAGAAAGGTTCAGTATAACTCTCGCTTACTCCATTACACATGTCGTATGTGAATATAGAGAGTTACTTCCCTTTGGTTATTTGATCTCTAAACAATGCTCTGCCTCGTTTCGTTTAAGATTCTTTATAATTGTTGTTAAAAAATTTAATAGTAAGGGTCAATGTTCGCAAAATGTGCACCAAAAGTTGTTATTTGTTCTTTTGAGACATGAAAAAAAAGAGCTAAGGTTCGCAGGAGAAAAAAAAGGGTTGGTCGAGTTACCCTAAACCAAGATTTTTGTGTGGGGCCTAGTTAATAAATAATGCATTATCAATTTATTTGCTTAAAAATAAATAATTAAATACAAGATTCTAGTTACCAGTGATTTTATTTTAATCTTAATATGCGGTCATGTAATTAGATATTCTTTTTGCAAGTTTTGAATTTTGTAAACATTTTGAAAAAGACCAGGTACTTGTTATGATCTAGTATTTACATAACAATTATAATGAACTCACAACTGCCATTGAGTGCTGCTTTCACTTTTTTGTAGTATGATACAGTGGATGAATTCAAGTTCATTTTCGGCTTCTTCGCCTTCTGCACAATTCGTTTCAATTTCCGTCTCTGACCCTTTACGGGAGCGTCACCGTCAGACTCCATATTTCTGTCACCTGCAACAAGATAGCCAAAGTCAGTGCTAAAGTATGCAATCAGACTTGGGTATTATACAAACATAATGAGATAAACTTGTATTGTATTGTAACAAGTCACCTGAGGTAAGAGACAAAGAGAAAGACAAGTTTAGTCTACTAATAGTAATACTAATAATCACAAATATTGAAATAAACACAAAAATAACAATACATTTTTTATAATTACTCAGCAAACATTTGCTCTTTCATCACATATGAATTAATGAAAATGTGATACCTACCCCATAACTTTACAAAGAGTAAGACAAAGGCAGCAGGGAAATAGCTAAGTCGATAACACTAACACTAGTAACAGCGCTGCCTTAAAAACCAGTTGTTGCTATAGGCATGGGTTCGATTCACATGTTCGACGAGGCAAGTATTTCTCAGAGTCATTTTTGTGAAAACTCTCCTCGGTGTCCGAACACCCCCGTGTGCATGCATGCATTTAATAACATTAAGAACCCAAATTCACAGCAAAAGTCTCAAGAGTTGGATTTGGAAACATCAATACATGCATCATTGCATGCAGGAAGGAAAAAAAAGTGGCTGGCGCTGTACCATATGGCAACTCACTTTCCCAAGAGAGAAAGCAACCCGAATATCTTAGGCCAAAAAAAAAATTGTCTGTTTAGGGTAACCCGACCGACCCTATCGATTTGGCGCCGACCCAAAAACTTTTTTTTGATTTCCAAAAAAAAAAGAAAAAAAAAGAGGTAAAAATGCTAAAAAGAGACATTTGGCGTTTCATTAGGAACGAAAGTGAGCGTCGCGCGCCATACTGGAAGTAACCAAGCATTAAGATTAGCCTCCCTTGTCATCACAGAAGTGAAAAAAATGGCTACGCATCGCGAAATCAGTGCGGCGAGTGCCAAAGCCGGCACCTGTTATGCAATTGTTTTTCAAAAGTGTGACCATCTTGAACAAACGAAATTAATAAGTAGATACCCAACATCAACAACACTTCACTACATCTACGAAGACATTCATTCCGACCTTCTTAAGGGTTACGAGGTTCAGTGTTTGGGATCGGAATCTCTTTCTGGTGAGAACGGCTTTGAACTGGACTGGGGCCTTTCGCTTGGCGAGTTAAAATCCTTCAATTCTTGTGCAACACAGAACACACCCATCACTCAGAGGCCATTTGGCAGAAAGAAGTGAACTAGCACAAACCCAATCTTTCATCCATTGCATCTCTAGAACTATGTCAACTGTTTGTGCGTTTTTTTGTTGTTATTTTTTTTTTTTTTTTTTTTTTGGGGGGGGGTGTGTTTTTGTGAGTGTGTGTGTGTGTTAAAGTTCATCAAAGTGTCACATGAAAATGATTTCACCACGACATTTTGAGATTGTTGACTAAAACTTTTAAAGTGTACTCGCCAGGCAGAAAGGATGCTAAATGATTTCACCCAAGTAAACATTTGAAGTCTGTGGACTTTTTGCAGGATGTAAAAAAGACACAGGTCTAGATACAAAACAAAGTAGAGGAAAATCCTGTTTCAGTTTGAGATTCTTGTTTAAACTGTGGTGTTCTTTCAAATTCAAACAATTAAAAAAATTTGTGCGGATGTATTTGTGAACTTATTTTGGTTTAAATATGTGAATTTGAACATGTTTCTGTTGAATGAAAATGTTTAATGATTTCATTCAAGTCAACATTTGAGGTCTGTGGACTTTTTCAGGGTATAAAAAGAAAACAAAAGAAGAAATAGACATTAAAGTCTAGATACAAAACAAAGGAGAGGAAAAACATGTTTCAGTTTGAGATTCTTGTTTCAACTGTGGTGTTCTTTTAAACAATTAAAGTTAGATGACAATTTTTTGTGTGGATGTATTTGTGAACTTATTTTGGTTTACAAGTGAATTTGAACATACACTGTAGAATCTCTCTTTCTCTCTCTCTCTTTCTCTCCCTTTCTCTCTGTTTTATTTATACGTTAGTTTTGAAACATGTATTCATCAAATATAAGAAGAGAATGTTCAGCCAACATAGCATTTACAACAAAAAACAAAAAAACAAAAACAAAAAAAGCCTACCTACCTACCGACCCTACTTTTTTTGGTCATGTTACTCTAAACAGACAATTTTTTTTTTTTTGGCCACATGTAGTAGCAAATTCAAAGCTTGGAATTTTGGATGATTCTTGGCATGTTGTCCTTTTCTAAAGTCTGTCCAGTAGGTGTTTTTTCCCACTTGTTTCGACACACTCACTGACTCAGACATTCAGTGATTCACTAAAAGTAAAATTCTTCTTTCCGGTAATGCCCACGATCTTGAGGATATTCTGGCATGAAAAGGGGGGTGTTTTAGAATCCGGCATGTGCGTGCCTGATCCACAGATTGATCCATTCTGAAGTCATCAATTAATTCTGATCATATCTGGTGGCAGACTTTGGAATTGGATGCGTTAGAATGATTGCAGTACAAATCGTTGGCAAGTTAAAAAAAAAAAAAACGACTTCGTCTACCCCAGTTGGCAGTACATGTCAGTGGTATTAAATAGAACTTCAAGACCATTTGAGAACTTTACAAAGCAATCCCCGCATACAGCCGTTGTTTTCGCTTGCGGCTTCGGAATCAAATTAGTTTCTTTTAAAAAACAAACAAGCAAACAAACCGTACCAAATGGTATGTGTTGCAAATGCGTGATTTTCCACCGGTACGCTATGAAGTTTCACTGCAGCCTTTGCATCTTTTCAAGTATTAAATCGCCATCTTGAAATAACCGCTGCGTGATGCATGACGGGAGTCTTATCGGACCCTTGGCTAAGGTGTGCAGTAATTCGCCAATATACATTTTGAAAACACAGAAAATACATTTATCAATAACTAAAAGCTTGTCACAATTTAAAATTTGTCGAGATATGTTTATGCCAGGGTATATATTTAATACTTGTTGTTGACAGATTGATTATCTTCGTTAGTAACGAAGAGGACCGCACTTGGCTATGATCCGCGTCAAAATGGCCGCTGTTGTTTCTGACTTCTTACACGGTCCAATGCATTGAAAAGAATCTGAGCTGCTGAGAAGAATTTTGTCATGTTGTGTGTATGTGTGTGGTCGCCAAACGTGCTGCAAAGATGACGTTCTCCCCGAGAGACACAAAGGATGTTTCCAAACTTGTTTCCAAGAAGTTGTGAGTGTATTTTTTACCAAGAGTGCACCTTGGGCACCTTTCTTTGTGCTAATCAGGTCAAGTGTTACGATCTTGCAGTCAGCGACAGCAGCTTTTTTTGGTGTGCATCGACTCGTGTGAAATGTCCAATTATTGTGACTATTTCACTTTCTATTTGATAAAATAAGCTTTTTATATATATGGCATCAGGTTTCATGTGTATTCTTTGTGGTAGTGGTACTGACAAAAAGCATTCATGAATCCCAGGGAGAACTTCAAAGGGATTATCACGATCGAGTCTAATCCATTAATCTGTGCTGACAGGACCACTCACTTGGAGATAAGGCATTGTTCATGATTGTATATACATAATAAGTAGGTGAATGTTAAACGGAATACTTTACCAGCAGTAAAAAGTAGCAACAGCAAACAATGGCATATCACTTATCAGGTTTGTTGTAACAGTTTTGTGAAGTAAAACCTAACTTTTTCAGGAATACCCTTTTATCTTCATGTATCAACTGCAATTTAAAAAGGCAGCACACTGAGTTTGCAGATAGTGTAATGCAGTTATGATACAACTTCCAGTTCCACTTGTGGTTGTCAAGTATATGTATATTATTATATATTTGTGTCTTTTAAATTACATTGTAGTAATGTAATTTGTCCAAAGGTAAGGAAGATTCAGCACTTTTGAACTACACGGTAAATACTTTGTTGGTTGGTCATTTGTTTTTACTTTAAATGCAAACATGGTGTTTTTGTTGTCGTGTTGGTTATTTATTTATTTATTTATTTTTTTGCCAAGCACATCATTGTGGGGCTTTTAATCAATAACAAGCATCCGTCTACAATGTATCATCATTCATCCTTCAACATTTATAATAAATATGTAAATGGCAAGTATACAAGACATACAACATTAGGACATAACAGACAGACGGACATATAACATACCGTTCGCCTACAAGTAAGGCCGGAGCTTAACATAACATGCAGATTACAATACTTGACATTATGGACGTATTACCTGCTTAATAATAATACAGTCAGTTAATAATACCGTCAAACAAACAAACAAACAAACAAACAAACAAATCAAAACAAAAAAACATATATATATATATATATACAAGATACTACAAGATACGTATACCTTTGACGTAATAACTTTGGAATTCGCACGTGTACATTTGTTTTGATTACAATCAAAACGAAAGTAGATCTAAGCTTGAATGTAAATTTTATTTTTGAAATATTTGCTTTGTGATTCGTAACTAAAATAACCATGGTATTGTGTTGCTTAGTAATTGATGCATGAATTGGCGTCTCGCAGAATTACACGCCCCTGAGGAAGGCCTGGCAACAGGTCGAAAATTTGGGCTGCCACTTGACATTCTTTGTTTGGCTTTTCTTTTCCTTGATTTTGTTATATATATATATATATATATATACCGTTTATACGTATATATACACAAATCATCACATCTCTGCACAACCTAGTGTACTACCTAACCAACTCTTCATATGGGGACCATAATTCTAAAAATTTGGTAATGTTACCAGAATTGAAACTGGAATATTTTTCTATTTCAAATCTGTATTTCAAATTTCTTAAAAATATTTCTAACAGTGGCTTTGTCTTGTAACTTACTCTTATAAATAAAAAACTTTGCAAACAAAATGATAAAATCCAAAACCACATCTACCTTAACATTGTTCATACACCCAAGCAAAATAAATTCTGTAAAAAGAACATTTGCGTGGTAAATACCACTTCTGTTTAACAAATCTTCCAAATCAGTCCAAAATTTCTGACTAAGCGGGCAGTACCAAAATATGTGGGAAATTGTTTCATTTTCAATTTTACAAAAGGCACAAAGGAGACTGTCAAGAATCTTTTGAACAAATAACCGGCTAGCAACACCAAGAATGCAGTGAAGCAATCTGGTCTGGAACCATCTTAACTGTGTGTCCTTAGTTGTTTTAAAACACTTATCCAAAAAAAATTCCAGTTCAGGTTGTAAAAATACATATTCCATCTGTTCATGCCTGCAGGGTTATCATCAAATTTTGATTTCAAAAAGACTTCTTTAATTGCCTGTTTGCCTCTACAAATAATCTGCCAGGGTTTATACCGTAAAATACCTAGCATAAGCCCACCATCTAGCAAACGCCCACCCCCCACTTTGGGCCAAAAGTTGTGGACAGGGGTAACTACCTAGCAAACGCCCACCCTGCTTTTTTCAAAGAGACTATAGGCTCACTTTCACTAGGATTTGTGCAGACTGTTCTAAAAGTCATCTTTTCCCCCTTCTTTACCTTTTCGTGTTTCTTTCCTTTTTACATTTAGTCAAGTTTTGACTAAATGTTTTAACATCGAGGGGGAATCGAAACGAGGGTCGTGGTGTATGTGTGTGTGTGTGCGTGTGTGCGTGCGTGTGTGCGTGCGTGTAGAGCGATTCAGACCAAACTACTGGACCGATCTTTATGAAATTTGACATGAGAGTTCCTGGGTATGATATCCCCGAACTTTTTTTTCCTTTTTTTTGGATAAATGTCTTTGATGACGTCATATCCGGTTTTTCGTGAAAGTTGAGGCGGCACTGTCATGCTCTCATTTTTCAACCAAATTGGTTGAAATTTTGGTCAAGTAATCTTCGACGAAGGCCAGACTTCGGTATTGCATTTCAGCTTGGTGGCCTAAAAATTAATTAATGACTTTGGTCATTAAAAATCTGAAAATTGTAAAGTTTTTTTTATTGTTTTTCTAAAACGATCCACATTTACGTTCATCTTATTCTTCATCATTTTCTGATTCCAAACACATATAAATATGTTATATTTGGATTAAATACAAGCTCTGAAAATTAAAAATATAAAAATTATTATCAAAATTAAAATTTTGAAATCATTTTAAAAACACTTTCATCTTATTCCTTGTCAGTTCCTGATTCCAAAAACATATAGATATGATATGTTTGGATTAAAAACACGCTCAAAAAGTTAAAACAAAGAGAGGTACAGAAAAGCGTGCTATCTTTCTCAGCGCAAGTACTACCCCGCTCTTCCTGTCAATTTCACTGCCTTTGCCGTGCGCGGTGGACTGACGATGCTACGAGTATACGGTCTTGCTGCGTTGCATTGGGTTCAGTTTCATTCTGTGAGTTCGACAGCTACTTGACTAAATGTTGTATTTTCGCCTTACGCGACTTGTTTCTTATTCTTTGTCTCCTCTCCTCACTCCCACCCATCGTTCATGTTTTTTCGAGTTTCTCTTCTCTTTTTTTTCCTAAGTTTGTGGGTTTTTCTTTCTCAGAAAGATTGGGCCTTTTGAAGACAAAATCCAAGTTCAGTTAACGTTTCATTTCCAAAGACTATCGTGTAATTTCTTCCCTGTACAGAAAGAAAGGGCTTCATTGGTGTTGACATTTCGACATTTCATCAAGTTTCTTTTTCCCGGAATTGTGTTGTTATTGTTTGTCCTTGCAAAGGTCTGGCGATTTTCTTTTTACTTTATAAATTATGAATGACTATGCTCGTGTTGTTTTCAGAAGAGCCAGTCCTTTTCTCTCTCTCTCTCTCTCTCTCTCTCTCTCTCTCTCTCTCTCTCTCTCTCTCTCTCTCTCTCTCTCTCTCTCTCTCTCTCTCTCTCTCTCTCTCTCTCTCTCTCTCTCTCATGGTTGGCCTTCTTTGCCTCAAAGTCCTTTTTTTCTTCTTTTTTCCTTCACTTCTACTCACACGACCTAACTTACATGCTTTCGGGGTTTGTATTCACTCAATTACACGGTTGAGCACAAAACTTACTTTGTGCAAAGGGGTCTAACCCTAGCAAACGCCCACCCCCCAATTTTGCCCTAAATCTGTGCACAGGGGGGGGTGGGCTTATGCTAGGGATTTTACGGTAATCCCTAATCTGAAAACCATTCAACGAATCAATTTTTACTTTTCTCTGATATTTTCGTAAAGACTTAATGTTGGTTATTTTGGTGGTTCATTGGTGTGCTGATTTTATTTGAATATTTTTTGTGTTTGTAGGGATATGTTTAGCATTAAAATAGTTTTGTGATGAAACAAAAAGAAGAGAACAAATAATCCAGCAAGTTTGTATTATGTAAAGTGTATTTAATAATCTGAGCAAGACATAATTTCTTTTGAAGATGTTTTGTGAAAAGGGACTTGAGTCACACAATGCCCTTTCAAGTTATGTGCTGAAAAATGTCGGCAGGTGAAAAGTTAATGATTTTTACATGTTGAGCTTTTTGGACACAACAGGGTCAAATTCATAACAACACCAAATATTTCAGTTTAAACTTTAAGTAAACTCTGTACCTCCTGAGTTGAATTCCTGCAACCTGACAACTATATAAAGGCCCCTGTGTATTCTTCTTCTTCTTCTTCTTCTTCTTCTTCTTTGTTCATGGGCTTAGACTCCCACGTTCACTCATGTTTTAGCACGAGTGGATTTTTACGTGTATGGCCGTTTTTACCCTGCCATTCTGGCAGCATACGCCGATTTCGGGGGAGGCATGCAGGGTATTGTCGTGTTTCTATAACCCACCAAACTCTGACATGGATTACAGGATCTTTTCCGTGCGCACTTGGTTTTGTGCTTGTGTGTACACACGAAGGGGGTTAAGTCACTAGCAGGTCTGCACATAAGTTGACCTGGGAGATCGAAAAAAACAAATTGATATTCACATGCTTTAAAATGTCCAAACGAAGAACAATAAAAATTCATCTGTTATTTTTAGTTACTCAGCATACTTTGCTCTAGTTCATGACACTTAAAAGATTCTGTTTGTTAAAATATTTCAATACAGTATTTTTTTTCTTGTGCTGTGTCGCATACCATAATACTTATCTTGTAATACCTCCAAAATCGGAATCATTAAGGTCTTAACACAGAGGGAGTCTCAAAACAGAGATAAATTTACTGACACAATGAAAAGAAAGTCTGAGAGAATAAAATCTTAACGTAGAAGGAGACTTATCGTTACAACAGAGGGTCTCAAAACATAGGTGTTACCGTATTACAATCAATTTTATAAATGTGTATTACTGAAAGTTTGGCTGTTCTAATTCTTTTGTGTGACTAATTTCTGTGTAAATTCCATTTAGGGAGCGGTACCTGAATGTCGAGAGAAGAGAGGCGCGGTTTGATACACAAGGGTACATGCGTACAACACCAAGGATGGTAAGTGTGAGATTATCCAACAGGATTAGAATTTCTTACAGGTGTGACATGGAGACTACCGTCGCCCTCGGATACACAGGAATAAATAAAGTGTCTTAAAACTTTTTTTTCAATCTTGTCAGGCTTGACAGAATGAGGAGATTTAACCGACATACTTTATTAAATCTTCAGAGCTTTGAAGGGATGTTTTTCACTAGTGATGTAACTTTTATATTGTAGCTTGGGTGCGCTGATATGCTATGTATGTATTAAGAATCATCAAATGTCAGGGAATTTTCAGGTTCAGAAATCTCAAGACAGTCAACCCATGTACTGAACATATTTAAAGTCCAAGAGCACCTGCAAGATATGCAATGTGACTGTGTTGGCTTGACTCTCATGGCTATTTCTGCACCCCTGGAAACATACCACACACCATGTTATGCTGGAAAGTTGGTTTGACTGAATCAGAACTTAATGCAATGGAACAAAATTCTGTAGGTCTGCCCAAACCATTTTTTTTTGTCTGTTTGATCTTTTGCTTGTTTTGATTTTTTGTTTGTTCATCAATTGACTATAGTTTAGAGAGTAAAATTATGGATATGTGATCTTGACTAAAGAACTCTTATTTTGGACAATTGTTGCAGAAAACTTTTGACTTGATGTACCGGGTGCTGGACAGCACAGAGCTGGATAACTCCAAAGAACCAGTAACACCGCGAGGAAGGTCTAAAGAAAAGAACAGGGAAAAGTCAAGTACAAGAAAAAGCAAAAGCCAGGAGAAATACAGACAGGTTGATACCAGCAGAGACTCAGACCATAAGAGTGCCACAAGTTCAAAGAAGAGTGGCAAGAACAAGAAGTAAGCGTAACTTTTCCAGCTTTCCGGGTAATGCATAAGATTGAATTGAAATGTTCTCTGTCTGTCTGTCTGTCTGTCTGTCTGTTTCTTTCTCTGTGTCTCTTAATTTCTCTCTGTGTCTCTGTCTGTCTCTCTCACCCTCTCTTGCCCTCTCTTCTTCTCTCTAAAGTTCCTTCATCATCATCATCATCATCTCTCTCTTCGTGAGCATGGTTATGCATGTGTATACTTGCAGACAAGCATGTGTTTGTGTGTCTGTTTCTGTGTGTGTCTGTGTCCATGTCTATATCTGTAAGTAATGAGGATAATGTGACGAACAGCTTCAGCAGATTTGTGTTCTTCATGTTACAGAAGAGACGAACCCTTATAAATCAGGTTCAGTGACATGTCATCAGGGTCCAGGGCCGGACTACCGGGGGGGTTATGGGGGTTGCGCAACCCCCCCCCCCCCCCCCCCCCCTAGCCTAAACATGTACCTTACTTATTTAATTTTTTTTTTATTATTGCTTATTTTATGCCGTTTCATGCAAGGAGCGACCATTTTCCTATCTCATAATATGACCTACCCATCAGCTTCAGGGGGCTTTGCCCCCTGACCCCCACAACGAGGGGGGGGGGGGTTCTAGGGTTTCCGGACCCCCCCCCCAGCCAAAAAATAAAAATATTGAATGAGGTATGCATTTCTTTATTTTACATTGAGTTTCAATTTTTGGGGTATTAATCAGTGACAAAATCTGCTGCCTGAAACTGGTAATGATCATCCTCAGAATGCACCAGATTGCACCATTTTGCATCCTTTTTTTCAAAATTTTCCGGGGGGGCATGCCCCCGGACCCCCCTAGCAAGCTAGGCGCTTCGCGCCGTCGGCTCGGCGCTTTGCGCCTTCACACCCATATCTTCACAATATACTTTTGAAAAAAAACACCCATAAAATGAACTGATCCGCCCCTGCCGCCAGGGGGGACATCCCCCTGGGCCACCACTGGCAACCCCCCCCCTCCTCTTCGCCTAGTCCGGCCCTGGGGTCTTAATGTATTTGTTGAATTTTATGCGTGACTATAATTTATAACTGTGCAGATACTATTGCTGTTATTTTAACCACTATTGTAAGGGGCTGTGGCCTTAGACAAATAAAGATTTGTTCTTGTTCTTGTTCTATTTGGTTTTTTTGTTTTGTTTTTGTTGTTGTTGTTGTAATGTATGTTTGATGGTGTATGCTTTTAATTAAGCGTTGTTGACTATGAATGCAGATGTAAATGCTTGTATAACTGTGTTTTAATTTTAAATGTGTCAAGCGCAAAGAGCATAATTGTAAAGTTATGATGTTGCGCTATATAAATGCTCATTTATTTATTATTTATTTAAGTCTCTGTATGGTTTAAGATACACTGCAATTTTATGTTGAGCTTTAGCTGTAGGTTAGAGACTCCATCAGATGTTTTTAACAAAGACTTAGATTTTAAATTATAAATTAATATGTTTAATTTGCCTTACTTATACATGACATTGTAGTACCATGACAGTAACGCTTACCATTCTTACTTATTGTTAGAAACAACAGAAGCTAAAAGTTGGCTCTCTTTTGTTACCTGCCAGTTGCATCTTCGTGAAAGATGTCTTGATTATTTTTCCAGGAAAGAAACGAAAAGAAAAATTCAGCCCACCGTGATACAGAACTCTCGAAGAGTAGTCACAAACAAAGAGGCTGATCGGATTACCGAACACGCTAACAACATTTTTGTGAGTATATACTTCTACTGACAAGTTGTGCGTGTGTGTGTCTGTGTGTTGTGTATGCATATATATCTCTTTGAAATCTGGGTCCCGTCCATGCATATATATCTCTTTGAAATCTGGGTCCCGTCCAAGGAGGACCCCCCGCAGGTTAGGGGGAAGAATTTACCCGATGCTCCCCAGCATGTCGTAAATGGCGACTAACGGATTCTGTTTCTCCTTTTACCCTTGTTAAGTGTTTCTTGTATAGAATATAGTCAATGTTTATACAGATTTTTAGTCAAGCAGTATGTAAGAAATGTTAAGTCCTTTGTACTGGAAACTTGCATTCTCCCAGTAAGGTCATATATTGTACTACGTACGTTGCAAGCCCCTGGAGCAATTTTTTGATTAGTGCTTTTGTGAACAAGAAACAATTGACAAGTGGCTCTATCCCATCTACCCCCTTTCCCTGTCGCGATATAACCTTCGTGGTTGAAAACGACGTTAAACACCAAAGAAAGAAAGAAAGAAAGTCCAAGGAGGGTCTGATTTCCCCAATAGGGCTATCTGTGAAGGGACACTTTTTTCTCTCTCTTTTGCTCTGCTATGTGTGTTTGTGTGTGGAAACACTGATACTTGTAGCTATAATGTGTGTGTGGGGGGGGGGGGGGGGGGGGGGCAGGGGAGGGGGCATTGATAGAGCTCTATATAATGTTGCATCTGACCAAGATACTTCCTGTGATTAGAAGTAATTAGGAGACAGATGAAATTGGTGTAACATGATGATGGTGACAAGGAGCTGTGTATGCACAAATCATAATGAAAAAAGTTGCAAACGTGCAGATGCAGTGAACAAAAGACAAATACAAACAAACTAACAAACGAATCAACCAGTTTTACACGTTTTATTTCAAATGACAGACATAATAATGGCCAAAAAATGGCATATGTTGATTTTGACCACTGTAACTTTTGTAAAAATAAGTTCCCTGTTTTACCAATACTGTCAGGCTCCATGAAGTACGCCTGAACTGTGCTTTTTATTACATTTAGTCAAGTTTTGACTAAATGTTTTAACATAGAGGGGGGAATCGAGACGAGGGTCGTGGTGTATGTGTGTGTGTGTGTGTGTGTGTGTGTGTGTGTGTGTGTGTGTGTGTGTGTGTGTAGAGCGATTCAGAGTAAACTACTGGACCGATCTTTATGAAAATTTTCATGAGAGTTCCTGGGTATGATATCCCCAGACGTTTTTTTTCATTTTTTTGATAAATGTCTTTGATGACGTCATATCCGGCATTTTGTAAAAGTTGAGGCGGCACTGTCACACCCTCATTTTTCAATAAAATTGATTGAAATTTTGGCCAAGCAATCTTCGACGAAGGCCGGACTTTGGTATTGCATTTCAGCTTGGAGGCTTAAAAATTAATTAATGACTTTGGTCCTTTAAAGGTGGTCGTCTACATTTTTGCTTTTTTTCAATAATCTTATGGTTAGATTTCGATACAAAATTATGTCAAATGATGAATGAACCATGGGGAAAAAAGTTATAGAAAAAGAATATATGTAAAAAAAGATTTTATTTTTGGGTAGCGTGACTCATGCTACAATGAATTTTCAAACGGCTACACTGGCTTCGTCTTTCCTGATCGAAAGGGGGTGTATTGTTGATATTTGTAGATAATAGACTCTGCATTTTAATGGTCAAATGGCGATTTCGGTATAAAAATGTAGACAAGGACCTTTCAAAATCAGAAAATTGTAATTAAAATTATTTTGTTATAAAATGATCCAAAATTACGTTTATCGTATTCTTCATCATTTTCTGATTCCAAAAACATATAAATATGTTATATTCGGATTAAAAACAAGCTCTGAAAATTAAAAATATAAAAATTATGATTAAAATTAAATTTCCGAAATTGATTTAAAAACAATTTCATCTTATTCCTTGTCCGTTCCTGATTCCAAAAACATATAGATATGATATGTTTGGATTAAAAACACGTTCAGTGAGTTAAAAAGAATAGAGATATAGAAAAGCGCAACCGCTACCGCGCTTTTCTGGATTGTTAATTTCACTGCTTTTGCCACGAGCGGTGGACAGACGATGCTACGAGTGTACGGTTTTGCCGAAAAAATGCAATGCGTTCAGTTTCATTCTGTGAGTTCGACTGAGCTTGACTAAATGTTGTATTTTTGCCTTACGCGACTTGTTTACTTTTTACATTTAGTCAAGTTTTGACTAAATGTTTTAACGTAGAGGGGGGAATCGAGACGAGGGTCGTGGTGTGTGTGTGTGTGTGTGTGCATGAGTTTGTGTGTATGTTTGTGTGTGTGTGTGTGTGTGTGTGTGTAGAGCGATTCAGAGTAAACTACTGGACCGATCTTCATGAAATTTTTCATGAGAGTTCCTGGGTATGATATCCCCAGACGTTTTTTTCATTTTTTCGATAAATGTCTTTGATGACGTCATATCCGGCATTTTGTAAAAGTTGAGGGGGCACTGTCACATCCTCATTTTTTAAATAAAATTTATTGAAATGTTGGCCAAGCAATCTTCGACGAAGGCCGGACTTTGGTATTGCATTTCAGCTTGGAGGCTTAAAAATTAATTAATGACTTTGGTCATTAAAAATCTGAAAATTGTAATTAAATTTTTTTTTATAAAACGATCGAAATTTACGTTGATCGTATTGTTCATCATTTTCTGATTCAAAAAACACATAAATTTGTTAATAACAGTTATATTCGTATTAAAAACAAGCTCTGAAAATTAAAAATATAAAAATTATGATTAAAATTAAATTTCCGAAATCGATTTAAAAACAATTTCATCTTATTCCTTGTCCATTCCTGATTCCAAAAACATATAGATATGATATGTTTGGATTAAAAACACGTTCAGAGAGTTAAAAAAAATAGAGATATAGAAAAGCGTGCTATCCTCCTCAGCGCAACCACTCCCGCGCTTTTCTGGATTGTTAATTTCACTGCCTTTGCCACGAGCGGTGGACAGACGATGCTACGAGTGTACGGTCTTGCGGAAAAAAATGCAATGCGTTCAGTTTCATTCTGTGAGTTCGACTGAGCTTGACTAAATGTTGTATTTTCGCCTTACGCGACTTGTTATTCATTCAGAGTGAGCAGCCACTGGACAAACTGCAGGTGATTCATAGATACCGGCCTCATAGCCGCGACATTCCACCAGTTGTTGAAAATGGTCGCGTGCAAAACTACACTCAGCATTTCGGATCTGCCCTGCAGGCCAAGAATTATGTTGACTACTACATGAGAGAAGGTAAGTTGCAAGGTGCTGCTGTGTTGCTTGATATCATTATTTCAATAACAGCAGGGTAACGGTTGTATGCAGGAATACTGTGCATAGTTCATCATTCAACGAAGACTGTTAACACATTCTGGTAGAGAGCGTTTTGTGTTAAGTCGTGCTTCTCAATCCAGCAGCAGCATACATATATATATAATCAATCAATCAATCAATGAAGCTTATATCGCGCATATTCCGTGGGTACAGTTCTAGGCGCTCTGCAGTGATGCCGTGTGAGATGAAATTTTATACGGCCAGTAGATTGCAGCCATGTCGGCGCATATTTACCTTTCACGGCCTATTATTCCAAGTCACACGGGTATGGTAGACAATTATTAACTGTGCCTAAGCAATTTTGCCAGGAAAGACCCTTTTGTCAATCGTGGGATCTTTAACGTGCACACCCAATGTAGTATACACGGGGGGTGGTTCGGACACCGAAGAGAGTCTGCACACAAAGTTGACTCTGTGAAATAAATTTCCGCCGAACCTGGGATCGAACTCGCGCTGACAGCGGCCAACTGAATACAAATCCAGCGCGCTACCAACTGAGCTATATCCCCGCCCCATATAAGCCTTTCTGTCTGTATTTTCAACATGCTTGCTGCACTTCTACTTCAGAAAATACACATATGCTTTGACAAGAGCAGTATAAAAACCTCCACAATGCTGTTGGTTTCCATCGGAGCATGTTTATTGAATTTGCAGTACACCTTCCTTTCTGTGAATCAATTCCATGGCATTCGATCGTGATAAATAGACTGAGTATCTGATACTTTTGACGCAAAATAAGGCTACGTTTGGATATCAGGTTTGCCTTATATGTTCCAGGAATTTTTTTTCAATGAACACATTTCAGTAACATTTTTTATTTTTATTTTTTCTTTGAGAGAGGGAAGAATTGTGTTCAATGAATCCCTATGTCTACAGGTCTTCAGACTGGCAGGAAAGAACACTCTAAGAGACTGCAGCGGCTAGATCCTTCCAAGAAGGTTGGTTGGTATCAATTGTATTTTGCAGAGTTTTGTGTCAGAACGTACAAGGGTGGAGGTTGCTTTCTTCCTGTGACAGGGAGACTACTCGCCAACCTTCACAGCAGACTCTGCAGAGTTGTCTGCCGGTGAAGAGCGTGATCTATTTATAGTACCTCGACGTTTTCTTTCTATGTCGCTGACTATATATCCATCTGTCAATTGTAGAGTTCTGTTTGTGATGGGGTCTGGCTGCTGCTGTCTCCTTGTGTGCAACTATAACGCCATTGCTTCTCATAGCTACTTTATATTTTTATCAGAACCTTTTAAGAATACCCCTTTATATCCAAGTATCTCTTATCAGTACCACTTTTAATTAGATGAGCAAGAGTGTGCGGGGGGTGGGAGGGTGGGGAACCACTGTACATAAAGAGAAAGTTTGTGTGCGCGCCTGTGTGTGTTTTTAATCTAAGACAAATGTCGCCAATGTTTTTACAGAGTGATGTTAAATAAACGATTTTATCATCATCTCCTTGTATATGCTCTTGGGAACCTTTGCATACCTATGGCAGTTTTTGTAGGGCTATTAAATTAGGCCCCCCCCCCCCAAAAATAGGTGTGGTTACGGTAACATAGCCAAATAAAATAGGGTAGGAAGGTAGGCAATCACTTTTTTTTTTTTTACTTTTTTTTCTAATGTGTACAAATTAAACCTACTTGACAGGGAAATAAGTGTGCGACTCGAGCGCTTTCGCTTTCATTGCGTTTTCTGCACTCGTTTTCTTGTTTTTTGCGGGTTTTTTTGACAAATGTAATAAAAAGTTATAGGGTCGGCCCCTAAAAATAGGGTAGGTCGGGTTACCGTAACCACACCTATTTTTTTTAGGCCTTAGCTGTAAAATTCCCAATCCTGTTTGACTGGCTTTTGCCTCCGAAGGAGATTGTTGTACTTCGTGCACTCGGTTACATTCTTTGCTTTCTTTTTATCTTACTTTTTTATATTTAGTCAAGTTTTGACTAAATATTTTAACATCGAGGGGGAATCGAAACGAGGGTCGTGGTGTATGTGCGTGTGTGTGTGCGTGTGTGCGTGTGTGCGTGTGTGTGTGTGTGTGTGTCTGTGTGTGTGTGTAGAGCGATTCAGACTAAACTACTGGACCGATCTTTATGAAATTTGACATGAGAGTTCCTGGGTATGAAATCCCCGAACGTTGTTTTCATTTTTTTGATAAATGTCTTTGATGACGTCATATCCGGCTTTTCGTGAAAGTTGAGGCGGCACTGTCACGCCCTCATTTTTCAACCAAATTGGTTGAAATTTTGGTCAAGTAATCTTCGACGAAGCCCGGACTTCGGTATTGCATTTCAGCTTGGTGGCTTAAAAATTAATTAATGACTTTGGTCATTAAAAATCTGAAAATTGTAAAAAAAAAATAAAAATTTATAAAACGATCCAAATTTACGTTTATCTTATTCTCCATCTTTTGCTGATTCCAAAAACATATAAATATGTTATATTCGGATTAAAAACAAGCTCTGAAAATTAAATATATAAAAATTATTATCAAAATTAAATTGTCCAAATCAATTTAAAAACACTTTCATCTTATTTCTTGTCGGTTCCTGATTCCAAAAACATATAGATATGATATGTTTGGATTAAAAACACGCTCAGAAAGTTAAAACAAAGAGAGGTACAGAAAAGCGTGCTATCCTTCTTAGCGCAACTACTACCCCGCTCTTCTTGTCAATTTCACTGCCTTTGCCATGAGCGGTGGACTGACGATGCTACGAGTATACGGTCTTGCTGAAAAATGGCATTGCGTTCAGTTTCATTCTGTGAGTTCGACAGCTACTTGACTAAATATTGTATTTTCGCCTTACGCGACTTGTTTTATATTTAGTCAAGTTTTGACTAAATATTTTAACATCGAGGGGGAATCGAAACGAGGGTCGTGGTGTATGTGCGTGTGTCTGTGTGTCTGTGTGTCTGTGTGTGTGTGTGTGTGTGTAGAGCGATTCAGACTAAACTACTGGACCGATCTTTATGAAATTTGACATGAGAGTTCCTGGGTATGAAATCCCCGAACGTTTTTTTCATTTTTTTGATAAATGTCTTTGATGACGTCATATCCGGCTTTTCGTGAAAGTTGAGGCGGCACTGTCACGCCCTCATTTTTCAACCAAATTGGTTGAAATTTTGGTCAAGTAATCTTCGACGAAGCCCGGACTTCGGTATTGCATTTCAGCTTGGTGGCTTAAAAATTAATTAATGACTTTGGTCATTAAAAATCGGAAAATTGTAAAAAAAAAATAAAAATTTATAAAACGATCCAAATTTACGTTTATCTTATTCTCCATCATTTGCTGATTCCAAAAACATATAAATATGTTATATTTGGATTAAAAACAAGCTCTGAAAATTAAATATATAAAAATTATTATCAAATTTTTTTTTCGAAATCAATTTAAAAACACTTTCATCTTATTCCTTGTTGGTTCCTGATTCCAAAAACATATAGATATAATATGTTTGGATTAAAAACACGCTCAGAAAGTTAAAACGAAGAGAGGTACAGAAAAGCGTGCTATCCTTCTCAGCGCAACGAATACCCCGCTCTTCTTGTCAATTTCACGGGCACTGCCTTTGCCACGGGCGGTGGAGTGACGATGCTACGAGTATACGGTCTTGCTGCGTTGCGTTGCGTTCAGTTTCATTCTGTGAGTTCGACAGCTACTTGACTAAATATTGTATTTTCGCTTTACGCGACTTGTTCTTTTAGTTGTTTGTTTCTCACAGCTTGACTCTCCTTTTTTTCTGAAATATTCTTTCTTGATTTTTCTTGAACAATATGGGGTAACTGATGTAGGTCTTTGGTTTCTGGCGTTTAATTGCCTTTGCTTGCCCTTGTTTCTGATTCATGTGTGTATTTCTGTTTTATGTTTAAAGATCACTTGATGAAATACCAACATTTTTATATTTGATTTATTGATTAATTAATGTTATTCTTTTACAGCCGGGGGAAAGCACGGAGATAGAAAAAGATAGAACAGACAAAGAAAGGGGGTCTCCACATAGGATTCCCTGCTACAAGTAAGCATATTTTAATTTCTTCATTACACACGTGATCAAGTTGAGGCTGATCGATCAATGCTTTATTTTTCTTGAAGTGATCTGAACTTACCGCACAGTGAGGTGATTTTGAACACAGTTAACACCACGTTGAAAAGATTTAGAATTTGATGTTGAGGTGTGTGTGTGTGTGTGTGTGTGTGTGTGTGTGTGTGTGTGTGTGTGTGTGTGTGTGTGTGTGTGTGTGTGTGTGTGTGTGTGTGTGTGTGTGTGTGTGTGTGTGTGTGTGTGTGTGTGTGTGTGTGTGTGTGTGTGTGTGTGTGTGTGTGTGTGTGTGTGTGTGTGTGTGTGTGTGTGTGTGTGTGTGTGTGTGTGTGTGTGTGTGTGTGTGTGTGTGTGTGTGTGTGTGTGTGTGTGTGTGTGTGTGTGTGTGTGTGTGTGTGTGTGTGTGTGTGTGTGTGTGTGTGTGTGTGTGTGTGTGTGTGTGTGTGTGTGTGTGTGTGTGTGTGTGTGTGTGTGTGTGTGTGTGTGTGTGTGTGTGTGTGTGTGTGTGTGTGTGTGTGTGTGTGTGTGTGTGTGTGTGTGTGTGTGTGTGTGTGTGTGTGTGTGTGTGTGTGTGTGTGTGTATGCACATGTATGTGTGTGTCTGTGCTTGTGTGTGTGAGAGAGAGAGAGAGACAGGCAGACAAGACGGACAGAGATAGAGAGAAAAAGAGATGAATTTAACTCTTTTATTTATTTGCCCACATCAGCGCTATAAAGCTGAGCGTATTCATGGTGAGTTGTACAGCTGCAGTGCACAGGCTGTCAGAGGCCGTGGACATCTTTCCTGTGATACAAAAACCATGCTGTGTGTTAGGGGCTGTTTCAGTTGTAGTTTCATTATTTTCAGGATTGGTCAGTCAGAGATGGTAAGCAGTACTAATTTAGCCTTACATCTTCTAAAAATCTGCTTCTGTTATTTGTTTTTTGTTTGATTACTTTTGTTGCAGATTTTCTATTTCCTTTTTATATCCCACTCAATTTTGTCTTATGAGCCATACTCTTGCTTTTCTCTTATATTTTATCTGTTCTTCTTTCAGTTTTATTATGTATTATTTCTCTTTCCAGCTATGTCACGTGGTATATCACTTTATTTGCACTAACATTTTTTCTGTAGCTTCCTGGACAAGCGTATATCTTTCACAGCTTTTGGCATGACAAAAAAAATCACCAGAAAAAATGTAACATGAGAGGTTGATTCATGTCCATATAGTGATGGGCATAAAAGGGTTTTTACCACAGTTGCCTTTTTATTGTCGTTTTCTTTGCCTGTGCATGTATAGTTTGTTGGTCATGTTTGGTCGGTTTCTTTGCCTGTGCGTGTATAGTATGCTTGGTCGATGTATGTATTGTAAAGCGCTAAGAGTAGACATTTTTCTAGAATAGCGCTATAAAAGTTTGCATTATTATTATTATTATGATTATTCTTTGCTTCATTTATCTCCAGTACATGTATTCACTGCCTTTTCTCACTTTCCTTTTTCCCCAAAAGTTGTTAACAGAAATTGGTTTGCTTCTACATAATTATAGTAGTCCTCTGCTCTCTTTCTTCTTATCTGATATTTTCCTTACATTCTTAATGCCTTCCCTCCATTATTGCTTCATTTTCCTTCGTGCATGTTTCTGTTTATGATTATTAGTTCCGTGTTCATGCAAACTAAGTGTTTGGTTGAGCACACCCAACATATTAATATTATGAATATATTTGTAAAGAGTAGTCTTTGAACATTCTCACTGACGGGCGCTGTGGCGTGGTGGTAAGACGTCGGCCTCCTAATCGGAAGGTCGAGGGTTCGAATCCCGGCCGCGGCCGCCTGGTGGGTTAAGTGTGGAGATTTTTCCGATCTCCCAGGTCAACTTATGTGCAGACCTGCTAGTGGCTTATCCCCCTTCGTGTGTACACGCAAGCACAAGACCAAGTGCGCACGTAAAAGATCCTGTAATCCATGTCAGAGTTCGGTGGGTTATAGAAACACGAAAATACCCAGCATGCTTCCTCCGAAAGCGGCGTATGGCTGCCTAAATGGCGGGGTAAAAACGGTCATACACGTAAAATTCCACTCGTGCAAAAAACACGAGTGTACGTGGGAGTTTCAGCCCACGAACGCAGAAGAAGAAGAAGAAGAAGAACATTCTCACTGAATTGATCTCTCCAATGTGCTGACACTATGTTATTGTGTGTCAGAGAATAGTATATGCAGGGCTCGGCCACATGCAGTTGCTCCATGCACCTAGCGGGTCCCAGGACCCCCAACTTAAATGAAAGGGGGCCCTTAGTGACATTTTAGAGGGTCCAAAAACCAGGACAGTCATTTTCTTGCTTTCATGAGTCACATTGTTTTGCTGTCACATGATCCCTTAATTGGGCGCTCATGTCAATGTAATGCTGACTTTCGGAAGTTCTCTGAGTCCTTCACAAAAACAATGATACAGCCTATCTTTTAAAAAGTTAAGAATAGACAGGTTTTGACATATGTTTTAAGCTCAGCGAGGTTTTACATGAGTGGGCAAAAGACAAAAAAGAAACACATTTGTGATGACAAGTTAAAACAAAACTAGATATGTGATATGGTCATGCATTTACAGTTATATCTCTATTGTTGAATTTGTTCTATTAGCAGATTCCAATGGATACTGTAAACTTGACGGAGAAAAACATCTTAGTACAGGCACAGAATGCAAAGCATGTTTATTTATTTGAATAGATAATTGTTCAGTGCTTACTACTTTCAATGCATCGTGTATCCACTTAATTGACACATGTATCAATCAATAAAAAGCAGGAGTAGCCCCCATACACAAGCCAGCGGCCCTAAAAGGCCGTAATTTCAATGAATCAGTCATGAACATGAGATTTATTCTCTTCTATAAAGCAAAATGTCGCTGTTTCTTTCCTTTCAGTGATACGCCAGGAGGAGAGTCTGGTCTTGGTGCCACGCATCAGATCCTGGTGCCTGACTTTTACTACCCCCACCCAGGACAATCCTTCGACTCAGTTCACTCCGATGCCTCTAGCAGTGGCTGTTCTTCCACACCCAGGTCTCAAGTTGCTGCCCCTGCCTACCACTACACCCAGATTGACGTACAGAAACCCCACCTTGTCAGAGGACACAGGTCCAGGCAGCCAGCCTCTGGCATCATATCCAAGAGGGCTAAGGGAAAAAGGAGAGAATTTTACATGGTCATTGGCAATGACCCTGCTCGCGCTGTCCCATCAGAACTCCGGGCAGAGATTGGCGTCGGTGAGGACTATTCCAAATTCCATGGTCTGGACAAGGCTGGCACGGAGTCTGAGAGGGAGGTTGCTAGTTTTGATCTGCATGTTGATGAAGAGAGTCAGAATGGCTTGCCCCATGCATACATTCCCGTTGACCAGGTAAGACAGTTTGAAGATGACAGCATTGATCGACGAGCAAAGACCAGCCTGGGTACAGGCACCCATTCGGTTGATGATTATTATGAAGTAGAAGATGACGATGAAAGCGAGGAAGAAAAAGAGAATGAGGAAGAAGAGACCTTCTCAGAAACTGAATTCACAGGCGCCACATCGACAATGACCCAAGGTACAGTGACCCAGAAGACAGTCTCCGTGGGCCCCTTGTCTTTTGACCCTCAGCTCATTGACACGCCTTGATCACAGCACAACTCCCGCAGCCAAACCACCCCTAGAACACCTCACACCGAGCAAACCCCTAGAACACCACGTACACCCGTCATGTCTCAGGCTGCTCTCTCCCAGGTGCAGGTCGTGATCCACAGGGAAGCGAGAGGTGAAGGTTTTGAAGAAGAAAAGGTCTATCAGTGAACCACCTTCACATGACTCGAGCAAGGTACTGTCCATCGCATCCTGTGACCTGGTCACCTACACTACAGAGTTGGAGAAGTCGCCCCCGCATACTCGGGCCCAGGGTCAGAAGTGTAGCAATGAAGACGAGAGAGCGGAGGATGCATTGGTAGATGACACTGAGGACAGGGCGCAAGGCAACGTGAAGGGTTACACCGGCGATGAGGACTATGTGAACAGGGAGCAAGGCAACGTGAAGGGTTACACTGGCGATGAGGACTATGTGAACAGGGAGCAAGGCAACGTGAAGGGTTACACCGGCGATGAGGACTATGTGAACAGGGAGCAAGGCAACGTGAAGGGTTACACCGGCGATGAGGACTATGTGAACAGGGAGCAAGGCAACGTGAAGGGCTACACTGGCGATGACAGGGAACAGAACCTGACTCTGGAGACTTCAGCCTTCAACTCCCTTATGGACGTACGTGGCCACCAGCACACCAAGACAGAAAGGGATGCAGCAGCCCACAGACATGGAACAGACCCAGGATGGACAAACAGGAGGGGAACAGGACGGACAAGAACAGGGTGACGATGCCCAGGAACCTCCCCAGCAGGAAGGGGGAGAAGAGGGCCAGGCAGAGGGAGGAGGAGGAGATGCTGACAACAACAACGACAGCAGCAACGGTGGAGACCAGACCCACAGAGGAACCCAGATTGAGACACCACCACCAGCGACTCCAACACTGTCAGGCGAACAAACCCCAGCTCAGTCCAACACTGCTGGAGCAGATACAAATCAATCTACTTGCCTTACTCCTATCAAAAGAGCTAATGAGCTGGAGGGCCTTGACATCGAGAGAGGGGAAGATGAGGTACCAGATCTTGAAACTGCCCGGGGTCATCATCCTGTAGAATTCAAAGAACTTCCTAAGCCAGAGAGAGGAGATGATCGAGGGTATCTTAAAGAAGCAGCCCCCGCCTTCCAGGGAGCCATCAGCAAGGCTAGGCGGCAGAGGTAACTACAAGGTCCTTGATGATGACGACAGAGGCCTGGAAAAAGAATACTTTCTTGGAGATCCAGGCGCAAGCGAATTCTACATGACGTCGTCCGATTTACAAGATGATGAGACGTTGAGTGATGGGGACTCCAGAGCCAGAACCCGTCCACCTTCAGCCTGCAGCCAGTCCTCCCAGTCTACTGCAGCGTCTACCAGAACAGCTAGCACCCACAGAACTTCCACCTCTCAAAAGACAGCCGCCTCCGAGAGAAGAACAAGTTCTCGGAAATTATCGGCAGATAAAAAGTAAACCAGCCTCTGAGACAAGCAAGACTTCAGCTGCTGCCACTGTTGAGGAAAAGAAAGCTACTGAAGGCAATATCCCAGAAGAAGCAGCCACTGCTGGCCAGAAAACCAGTGAAGAGAAAATTGATGCAACCCATGAGAAAGCAGAGGAATTAAACAGCACCCTCAGAGAAATCAAATGCTGCTGACATAACGCTGCATCCGAGATAAGTGCAGCGTCAGTCAACTCCACTGCTTCCGAGAAAACTACCGCTTTAGAGAAAGGTAGTGCCTCAGAAAAAGGAGGGGAAGAGAGAAGAAAGAAGAGAAGGTCTTCGTCCAGGAGCAGTAAAAGCTCCAGAAAAAGTGAACGTGCTGCAGAAGCTCAGGCAACAAGCAAGTCATCCATGGATGTCCGAGGAGAGATGAGTATCGAAGACCCTACCCAGCCCAGCACACCAACTGGTAGCCACGATGTCCTCAAATCTTCTGACACATCAGAAGCTCCAAATGGGTAGTTTCAGCACAAAGTTGTTGTTTTATACTTTTTAAGTTGTGGAAACATGTGGTACATGCATTTATGTTCAAATTTGTATGGAACAGAGCAAAAGTCTGGGTGGTTTTAGATTTTTCTATTCAAACAAATCAATTCATTTTAATTCATGGCTTTAATTTTTTTTAAATGCAGGACTTGTTTATATTTTCTCATCAGACGACGTTGTATCGAATTGTATGTAAACAAAATTGGTTCAGTTATAAAAGGTATCATTGAGCATTATGCACTCGGAGCTTACTTTTTTCCTCTCGGTCTTTTTATGTTTGCATGATACTATTGTTGGATCCTGTCATACTGTTTCTGTTTGCTGGAAAACCCAGTCATGTTGGCGAGTAGAGAGAATATTTTTGTTGATTATGTTGTTTGCCTTGTTTTATTGTAATTCTGGTTATATATTTCTGCACTATTTCGTTGAAAATGTTTATATGCAAATGAGAGAAAAAACGGACCTGGTAAACACATTTCATTTAGAAGTGGTGTGAAGACATTGCTTTGGTCTTGAAACTACTGGTGACTTGGCTTGCTCTTTAGATTTAAGTTTCTTAAGCTACTTGCTTTCACTTTTTTCATGTCTTTCTGGATTGTTTTAATTAAATTGTGTTTATACCCATATTCATCATTATATGATGACATTTAAGGTTTTCTGTGATCTCTTTTAATACTAATTGAAGGTGTTGCTTTTTTTGTAGAAAGAGAGTGATGTAATTTGTTAAAGTAATATTTTGTACAAAGGAGTGATAATGTATTGAATTTGTAAAACCATCACCCAAACGATGTGTGAAGTAACACAAAAGTCCAACGATAATGTTGTGATTCTTTTTATTACAAATACGTTCTGTTTCTGGCGTAAGCTTTGGTTACATCCCGCGTTGACCCTTAAAAGAGCATTTTAAAGCACTTGGAAGTCTTTTTATGTTTCCAACAGAAATATTTGTACACATCTTTTTATTTGCCTTCGCATTTCTGTACATATATATAGTTATAATTAGGATCTTTGAAGCATTTGGAAGTCTTTTTTGTGTTTGTTAAGGACATAATGTGTCTTTACATTGTCGGGTTTTTTTTAATTTTTTTTTTATACATATATGTGTTAAGATTTGCATTTTCGTTCAGCACAAAAAAGCCAAGAATGTGTTAGTGCTAGTGTTTTGCTCTCACTGATAAGTGCCAAAATAAATGCATTGTTTTTGCCGTATCTTTTCACAATTTTCATTCGCTAAAAAAAAAAATCCCTATGCAATAATTTCTGACTGTGATATAAAGTTGTGACTATATTCAGACTATATTTTCTTCTCTTGAACAGTGTTATAGCTCACAATCAAGATTAAAACGTGGTTCAGACTTTCGCCCACACATGATGGCCCGAGAGAGAAACACGATCATGAGATTAAGTCTGTTCCATGTCCACATACAGTGTATCGATTACCATTCTTTTTCACGGAGTATTTGTCGACTGGTTGGCTGGTGTGCCCAGGACTAGTACGGATTAACTCTAATGTTATCCGATAATAGATGGTCTACAGACTCTGGTCAAACCATTTGGCAAAAGTTGTTGGCACAAAGCGGGTAAGAATGCACTGCACTGCACACAGTGGAACCTACTTTCTCAGGATTCCAAACATTTGATCTAATACGGCCTTAAAATGAAGGTTAATGTACAGGGTTAATAACAGAAAAAAGCAAGGTCTAAGAAGAGGGGGGGGGGGCGGGGTCTTAAATCCGAGGTGTAATGTTTACCCAGTAGACCAGTGCATTCACGAGAGTTTTGTATTTTTGTTTGTTAAATACTCTTGGTTTACTGCAACCTAAATTGACGTTGTTTGCACTGTTTTGTGTGTGTATTATTCAACTATCTGCCAAATCTTTGCATTTGTTGTTAGTGACTTGACATCATGAGTGTGCTTCATATGGAGAAAGAAAAATTCACTTGGTCCTATATCATCAGTAAAGAATGATGCAAACATTGCTGGTTGTTTTTGTTGTGTCGTATGGTTGTTTGCAAGGCTGTCTGTCGGTCTGTCCGATTCAATGTGTCTGTCTGCCTTCCTGCCCCCTTCCTTCTCTTTCTCTCCCTTTCGCACACACACACACACACACACACACACCCACCACACACACAACACACACCACACACACACACACAACACACACACACAACACACACACACAACACACACACACACACACACACATGGCAATGGCACACACACACACACACACGTGCAAATGTACGCATGCACACACACTGACAAGCAGAAGAATCTGATATTTGTTTATGACAGTTAATTTTTAATGAATGAACGAATATACAGACAAATACTTTCTGTTGAACAAAAAGGCTCCGATCTGATCACACTGTATTGCTAAATACATATCTACAAATTTCACAGATAGCTGTAACGGGATTTTTTTCATGACCAATAGTATTTAACTGCTACGAACAATTCTATAATTTTACATCCATCAAAATACTACCTACGTTCAGATACAAGGGCGTTCATTGAACAGTGATAATTATACAAGATGATTGTAAGGTATATTCGTGCTAAAACTAACCAGAACCATTGCATGCACTAAATCAGTAAATACAAAGTTTAGGAACTAACATGTTATAACTACAGTCGGGTCGGGGATGTAGCTCAGTCGGTCGCGCGATGGATTTGTATCCAGTTGGCCACTGTCAGCGTGAGTTCGTCCCCACGGTCGGCGAGAGATTTATTTCTCAGAGTCAACTTTGTGTGCAGACTCTCCTCGGTGTCCGAACACCCCCGTGTGTACACGCAAGCACAAGACCAAGTGCGCACGAAAAAGATCCTGTAATCCATGTCAGAGTTCGGTGGGTTATAGAAACACGAAAATACCCAGCATGCTTCCTCCGAAAGCGGCGTATGGCTGCCTAAATGGCGGGGTAAAAACGGTCATACACGTAAAATTACACTCGTGCAAACCACGAGTGCACGTGGGAGTTTCAGCCCACGAACGCAGAAGAAGAAGAACTACAGTCAAACCTGCCCTGGCGACCACCTTTAAATAACGACCACCTGCCCATTACAACCACACCAACGGACCCCTGACAAATGTTTCAGTTTTCTATACACAGTAGTTCACCTTCCCATTGCGACCACCTGTCTATAACGACCACTTTTGGTGCGGTAATAGACCGGTTCGACTTTGAAAGACAGATAAGGCACTTCTGAGACAAAAAGGAATATAAATATGACAGGACGGGCATAAATACTTGTGAACTGCCACACATAATATCAGCTGCACTTGAAAATGCCTGTCGCATTTTTGAGTCACAAACAAGAAAGGTTAAACAAAAAATCCCACGTTCTCTACAAAACCTGTTTGAAAGCAGATACAAACACCTCTAACAATGCTCTGGCCGAGCCCTTTTAGCTCTCCCGTTGCCCTTCTATCCAAACTCGAGCTGACCGCTTACTTCCCCATTAGCGTAATTTGTTTAAAATGTTTAAAAACAAAAGATTCGCAGAAAAGTCATTGTACGTCTGAGAGGTTATATAAAACAGAAGGATGGATGAGAGGAGACAGACAATTGACAAATGCAGAGAGAAAAACAAAGACAGTGAGATGAAGAGACAGAGAATTAATAAATCAAACATCAACGTTTTGTCGAATACAAATAAAAAGATAAGTAAATTTCATTTATTTATTGCACCTCTCTTAAGCGTAACTTGTCGAACAATAACTCAGATGAACAGATGTGTTTCTGTTCAGCACCGTTTGACCTTATTGTCAAAATTGAGGGAGTAGTGCTCAAAAGCATCATCGTTTCTCTGCTCATGGATCCTTCTGATCCTGCCCTCAAACTGAGGTGGTGCTGTTCCCTGCGTGTGGGTCTGAAAGCACACAAAACAAGCATGGTCTTATCATCATCATGCTTGCAAT
>NC_090256.1:20155600-20173100 GCF_037325665.1 Littorina saxatilis
TAGCAAGTGGTTCCTGCTGACATCATTGCCCTTCAACCTCGTTATTAGCATCTCCAGCAAGTGGTTCCTGCTGACATCATTGCCCTTCAACCTCGTTATTAGCATCTCCAGCAAGTGGTTCCTGCTGACATCATTGCCCTTCAACCTCGTTATTAGCATCTCCAGCAAGTGATTCCTGTTGACATCATTGCCATTCAACCTCGTTATTAGCATCTCTAGCAAGTGATTCCTGTTGACAACATTGCCATTCAACCTCATTAGCATCTCTAGCAAGTGATTCCTGTTGACATCATTGCCATTCAACCTCGTTATTAGCATCTCTAGCAAGTGATTCCTGCTGACATCATTGCCCTTCAACCTCGTTATTAGCATCTCTAGCAAGTGATTCCTGCTGACATCATTGCCCTTCAACCTCGTTATTAGCATCTCTAGCAAGTGATTCCTGCTGACATCATTGCCCTTCAACCTCGTTATTAGCATCTCTAGCAAGTGATTCCTGCTGACATCATTGCCCTTCAACCTCGTTATTAGCATCTCTAGCAAGTGATTCCTGCTGACATCATTGCCCTTCAACCTCGTTATTAGCATCTCTAGCAAGTGATTCCTGCTGACATCATTGCCATTCAACCTCGTTATTAGCATCTTTAGCAAGTGATTCCTGTTGACATCATTGCCATTCAACCTCGTTATTAGCATCTTTAGCAAGTGATTCCTGTTGACATCATTGCCATTCAACCTCGTTATTAGCATCTTTAGCAATTGATTCCTGCTTACATCATTGCCATTCAACCTCGTTATTAGCATCTCTAGCAAGTGATTCCTGCTTACATCATTGCCATTCAACCTCGTTATTAGCATCTTTAGAAAGTGATTCCTGTTGACATCATTGCCATTCAACCTCGTTATTAGCATCTCCAGCAAGTGATTCCTGTTGACATCATTGCCATTCAACCTCGTTATTAGCATCTCTAGCAAGTGATTCCTGTTGACATCATTGCCATTCAACCTCGTTATTAGCATCTCCAGCAAGTGATTCCTGTTGACATCATTGCCATTCAACCTCGTTATTAGCATCTTTAGCAAGTGATTCCTGTTGACATCATTGCCATTCAACCTCGTTATTAGCATCTCCAGCAAGTGATTCCTGTTGACATCATTGCCATTCAACCTCGTTATTAGCATCTCCAGCAAGTGATTCCTGTTGACATCATTGCCATTCAACCTCGTTATTAGCATCTCCAGCAAGTGATTCCTGTTGACATCATTGCCATTCAACCTCGTTATTAGCATCTCTAGCAAGTGATTCCTGCTTACATCATTGCCATTCAACCTCGTTATTAGCATCTCTAGCAAGTGATTCCTGTTGACATCATTGCCATTCAACCTCGTTATTAGCATCTCTAGCAAGTGGTTCCTGCTGACATCATTGCCATTCAACCTCGTTATTAGCATCTCTAGCAAGTGGTTCCTGTTGACAACATTGCCATTCAACCTCGTTATTAGCATCTCTAGCAAGTGATTCCTGTTGACAACATTGCCATTCAACCTCGTTATTAGCATCTCTAGCAAGTGATTCCTGCTGACATCATTGCCATTCAACCTCGTTATTAGCATCTCTAGCAAGTGGTTCCTGTTGACATCATTGCCATTCAACCTCGTTATTAGCATCTCTAGCAAGTGGTTCCTGCTGACATCATTGCCATTCAACCTCGTTATTAGCATCTCTAGCAAGTGATTCCTGCTGACATCATTGCCATTCAACCTAGTGATTAGCATCTCTGGCAAGTGATTCCTGCTGACATCATTGCCATTCAACCTCGTTATTAGCATCTCTAGCAAGTGGTTCCTGCTGACATCATTGCCATTCAACCTCGTTATTAGCATCTCTAGCAAGTGGTTCCTGTTGACATCATTGCCATTCAACCTCGTTATTAGCATCTCTAGCAAGTGATTCCTGCTGACATCATTGCCATTCAACCTCGTTATTAGCATCTCTAGCAAGTGATTCCTGCTGACATCATTGCCATTCAACCTCGTTATTAGCATCTCTAGCAAGTGATTCCTGCTGACATCATTGCCATTCAACCTCGTTATTAGCATCTCTAGCAAGTGATTCCTGCTGACATCATTGCCATTCAACCTCGTTATTAGCATCTCTAGCAAGTGATTCCTGCTGACATCATTGCCATTCAACCTCGTTATTAGCATCTCTAGCAAGTGATTCCTGCTGACATCATTGCCATTCAACCTCGTTATTAGCATCTCTAGCAAGTGGTTCCTGTTGACATCATTGCCATTCAACCTCGTTATTAGCATCTCTAGCAAGTGATTCCTGCTGACATCATTGCCATTCAACCTCGTTATTAGCATCTCTAGCAAGTGATTCCTGCTGACATCATTGCCATTCAACCTAGTGATTAGCATCTCTGGCAAGTGATTCCTGCTGACATCATTGCCATTCAACCTCGTTATTAGCATCTCTAGCAAGGGATTCCTGTTGACATCGTCGCCGGAAAACCTCATTTATTAGCATCTCTAGCAAGTGATATCTGTTGACAGCATATTGTCGTGCAATCTCATGATTAGAATCTCTAGCATGTGATTCATGTGGGCTACATTGTTGGGCAACCTAGTGATTAGCATCTCTGGCAAGTGATTCCTGCTTACATCATTGCCATTCAACCTCATTTTTAGCTAATCTAGCAAGTGGTTCCTGTTGACAACATTGCCGGGCAACCTCACCATTGGCATTTCTATTTTGAGTGATCTTGCAACCCTCTCTCTCATTCTCTTTCGATCACTCTTTCTTTCTCCCTTCCTCTCTCTTTCTCACTCTCTCTACCTCTCTCTCTCACCCTCTCTCGTTCTCCCTTCCAACCTCTTCCTCTCTCTCTCACTCTCTATAGCGCCCCCACCCTCTCTCTCTCGCTCGCTCTCCCCCTCTTTCTCTCATATCAATGTTGTTGTTGTTGTTGTTGTTGTTGATGATGTTGATGATGATAATAATGATGATGATAGTAGATTATATGTAAACAAGTCAGCCACAAGAGAGGAATACCAGAGATCGCGTTGATCGGTCATTTGAGGGATGTCATCGGTTGACGTCATTGGACACAAAATCACACACGTCTCACCCCCCGGTCAGTATTTTATCTATCGGGTTTCTTCTATCTTGGAATATTTTGTAATCGCTTCGGTCCTACGCACGGTTTTGCCTCCTGTCGCGAAGTCTACTTCGCCCAATTAATATCAAGCTTTAATGGGCAGGTGGTGGTGATTGACACGTGGTCGCCAGTCGTTGACTGTAGGCCTACTATGGATTTCAAAATGGCTAGCGGGATCTCTAAAATAATCTGGTTCTCATGAAAGATCAATCCTCGTCATCATGCATTACGTTTTAAGCATCTCGTCACGATGTCCAGCTTATAATATCACACACACCGCTTACGAGGTCACTGACATAACCTTTCATCGCATACACGTTACATAAAGCATCCTACTCAATCAGGAAAACATGGAATGCCATCGACACAGAGGATGGAACTTGTGACAATTCAATCTGAATTTATGTTCGAAAAATAGACGTTTGTTTTAGTAATCATAGGATACCTTCCTTACAATGTAAACCATCATATAAATCACTATTGACCCACCGCAGCTTTTACATTGAATACGAGCATCCTTCCGTCTAGCCCCCAGAAAAGCAACAGCTCGGCTGCTTCCGATACAGAATGGGATGTTACTTCGTCCGCGTGGTGAACTGACACGTCCGTGCCATTATGAGAAATGAACACAGCAAAACACACACACACACACACACGCGCGCGCGCGCGCGCAGATACGCACACACACACACACACACTCACACACACACACATACACACACACACACACGCACACACACGCAGGCATACACACGCACGCATGCAGACACCCGGCACGCCAGCACGCACACACACACACACACACACACACACACGCACGCAGACACCCGGCACGCCGGCACGCACACACACACACACACACACACACACACACACACACACACACGCCGGTACGCACACACATAAACACACACATAAACACACACACACACACACACACACACACACACTACTTGACGGATAGTATAGCCAAGATGTTGTATTGTGGTATGTGTCCAAGTTGCAGGACGCTCTCACTCCAATGAAAAGCCTTGACAGATATAATGCGCTTTTGCTCAACTCAACTCAACTCAACTCAAATTTATTAATCCATATGGAAATTATATTGTAACAATACTCATTTCCAATCAAAAGAATAAGAATGCATAATAAAAAATAAAAACATCATAAGAAAATAAGTGAGTATGATTATTATGAGTATGATCACAGTCTCACTAACGCAAACAGTCATCCGTCAAGTCAAGTAACACAGTAAACAGCCACAGGCTTCAAACCAACAAGATGAATGAGCTACAGCTGCTGCCTAATAATATCATTTGTATTAGAAAATACACCGAAAAAGAATGGGAAATAACTTGCCAAGATTGTTTTCTTTACATGGAAGCAATATGCAAACCAGGAACGTCGGATGTGACGCAGCTGATGATCAGTTACGGGAAGGGGGAAGGAAAGGGTTTGGGATAAGGGGTGAGGGGGAGGGAGAGGGAGGGAGGAGGGAGGAAGACGATGCCATCAATTTCTTCCACACATTTACATTCTGTCCTATCCTCGTTTGATGAGAAAAGAATGATTAAAACAGGATAAAATTGAAACTCTCCCATCTCAAATTTGATGACCATCGGGCTTTGTGCAACTGTAACACAGTATGTACACAGGCTTTGAGGCGACCATTGTTCTGCTGTTTGTTTCAAGTCAGCACGCTCTCTTCTCAAGCCATCCCAAGCAAGTTCTAATTAAAACAGATCAGATAAAAGAAACGAACAGAGGCACACAAAATATCAAAAGAAAGACCAGAAAAAAAGGGAAGAAAAGAAAGAAAAGAAAAGGACGAAAACCCCGAAAGAAAGAAAGAAAGAAAGAAAATTGAACATGACAGAAAAACTAAATTACAAAACCAAGAAAGACAGAAAAAGAGAAAACAAGAACAAGTCGCGTAAGGCGAAAATACAATATTTAGTCAAGTAGCTGCCATTTTACCGTATACTCGTAGCATCGTCAGTCCACCGCTCATGGCAAAGGCAGTGAAATTGACAAGAAGAGCGGGGTAGTAGTTGCGCTAAGAAGGATAGCACGCTTTTCTGTACCTCTCTTTGTTTTAACTTTCTGAGCGTGTTTTTAATCCAAACATATCATATCTATATGTTTTTGGAATCAGGAACCGACAAGGAATAAGACGAAAGTGTTTTTAAATTGATTTGGACAATTTAATTTTGATAATAATTTTTATATATTTAATTTTCAGAGCTTGTTTTTAATCCGAATATAACATATTTATATGTTTTTGGAATCAGCAAATGATGGAGAATAAGATAAACGTAAATTTGGATCGTTTTATAAATTTTTATTTTTTTTTACAATTTTCAGATTTTTAATGACCAAAGTCATTAATTAATTTTTAAGCCACCAAGCTGAAATGCAATACCGAACCCCGGGCTTCGTCGAAGATTACTTGACCAAAATTTGAACCAATTTGGTTGAAAAATGAGGGCGTGACAGTGCCGCCTCAACTTTCACGAAAAGCCGGATATGACGTCATCAAAGACATTTATAAAAAAAATGAAAAAAAAAGTCTGAGGATATCATACCCAGGAACTCTCATGTCAAATTTCATAAAGATCGGTCCAGTAGTTTAGTCTGAATCGCTCTACACACACACACACACGCACACACGCACACACACACGCACATACACCACGACCCTCGTTTCGATTCCCCCTCGATGTTAAAATATTTAGTCAAAACTTGACTAAATATAAAAACAGTCCAAGACACAAAAAAACGAAGAAAAAAAATAATTCTCACATGTGAGAGTTGTTAAAGTTGGCTGGCCTGAACTCGAGAAATGTTTCCCCGGGAAAGACGAAGCAGGGGCTTTTCTTGGCATGGGTCAGCGTCAGCTGAAACAAGACAGGCATGATGTTTAAATCAACTCCATCATATCAAAAGATATACCCCCCCCCCCTACTACCACCACAACCACCACCGCCGCCCCTTCTAAACGAGTATTTATACACAGTATTTTATAAGCTGTTTTGGGGCGGTTTAAACTGATATAATTCGTCTTCCTGTTTGGCGCGTATCCGCTTGCTTGCCTGCGTGCCATGGCTGAACGTTTCAGTAAGTCAGTCTTCTATCTTTTGCATTTTACGGAACTGCTACTGAACAATCAATGAATCAATGAATGAATCAATGAATGAATCAATCATTCAATCAATCAATCAATAAATCCACCAATTCATCAATTCATCCATCAAACAATCAATACCAAAGAAATCAAAGCAGTCTCAGTCCTGCAGTGCTTATTTGATATCATTACAAATTATACAACACAGTTATAAACAACAACAATTCCCACGACAACAACAACACACAAACAAGTCGCGTAAGGCGAAAATACAATATTTAGTCAAGTAGCTGTCGAACTCACAGAATGAAACTGAACGCAATGCAACGCAGCAAGACCGTATACTCGTGGTCCACCGCTCACAGCATAGGCAGTGAAATTGACAAGAAGAGCGGGGTAGTGGTTACGCTATGCTGCATAGCACGCTTTTCTGTACCTCTCTTCGTTTTAACTTTCTGAGCGTGTTTTTAATCCAAACATATCATATCTATATATTTTTGGAATCAGGAACCGACAAGGAATAAGATGAAAGTGTTTTTAAATTGATTTCGAAAAAAAAAATTTGATAATAATTTTTATATATTTAATTTTCAGAGCTTGTTTTTAATCCGAATATAACATATTTATATGTTTTTGGAATCAGCAAATGATGGAGAATAAGATAAACGTAAATTTGGAGCGTTTTATAAATTTTTATTTTTTTTTACAATTTTCAGATTTTTAATGACCAAAGTCATTAATTAATTTTTAAGCCACCAAGCTGAAATGCAATACCGAACCCCGGGCTTCGTCGAAGAGTACTTGACCAAAATTTCAACCAATTTG
The DNA here is from genome assembly GCF_037325665.1 of Littorina saxatilis. Taxonomy (NCBI): domain Eukaryota; kingdom Metazoa; phylum Mollusca; class Gastropoda; order Littorinimorpha; family Littorinidae; genus Littorina; species Littorina saxatilis. Next base: position 20,162,714 of record NC_090256.1, read on the forward strand.
GTTGAAAAATGAGGGCGTGACAGTGCCGCCTCAACTTTCACGAAAAGCCGGATATGACGTCATCAAAGACATTTATCAAAAAAATGAAAAAAACGTTCGGGGATTTCATACCCAGGAACTCTCATGTCAAATTTCATAAAGATCGGTCCAGTAGTTTAGTCTGAATCGCTCTACACACACACACACACACACACACACACACACGCACATACACCACGACCCTCGTTTCGATTCCCCCTCGATGTTAAAATATTTAGTCAAAACTTGACTAAATATAAAAACAAAGACGACAAAATCCGTACGATATGTTTCACATTTGATATATTACTTCATGGACCACCGAAGCAGATCATTAATCTTACTGAGGTTCCCCCAGTCCTAAGTCTCTGTAAATAGACAACCTGAACTGCAATCCTCCCTCCCTCAGGTGTTTGCAAACACGCGCGATCTAGGTAGGTGTTTTCATCTTTCCGTAACCTCTTTTTCTTCTTTCTCTCTGTCTCTGTCTCTCTCTGTACCTCTCTGTCTGTCTCTGTCTGTCTGTCTCTCTGTCTCTATCTCTGTCTCACACACACACACACACACACACACACACACACACACACACACACAATCACATACTCTCTCTCTCTTTCCCTCTCTCTCTCTCTCTTTCCCTATCTCCGTCTCCGTCTGTCTCTGTCTCTCTCTTTCTTTCTTTCTGTCTGTCTGTCTGTCTTTCTGTCTCTCTCTTTCTCTCTGATTTAATCTGTGGGGTGTGTTTGTTTTTTACACAGCTGCAAGCGCTGACTGTAGGCCGCAAGACCGATCACCAATCCTTACAGCGCAAATAACTTGCAGACCATAGTGCTGATTTCTGAAAGTACCAGTAATAGCACCATTGATTCAATCAATCGATCAAGGTGCTTTTTTTCCCTCAGCGCTAGACTGAGCGTACTTGTGTGGTTTTTTTTAAAAGACAGGGTCGCTTTTTTCTCCTTCATCGGTTGTGCACGGTTTGTTTGTATTGGGTATGGAAGATGGGCAACTGGCTGCTGTTATTGATGATAATCACGTAGCATGCATGTAGTGGTCTGTGACTGTGGGTGAGATGCCAAAATGTATAAAAGGATTGGCCTTGAGAAACTATTTTGGTATGCAGGAGGCAATAAAAAAACAAGTCGCGTAAGGCGAAAATACAATATTTAGTCAAGTAGCTGCCATTTTTCAGCAAGACCGTATACTCGTAGCATCGTCAGTCCACCGCTCATGGCAAAGGCAGTGAAATTGACAAGAAGAGCGGGGTAGTAGTTGCGCTAAGAAGGATAGCACGCTTTTCTGTACCTCTCTTTGTTTTAACTTTCTGAGCGTGTTTTTAATCCAAACATATCATATCTATATGTTTTTGGAATCAGGAACCGACAAGGAATAAGATGAAAGTGTTTTTAAATTGATTTGGACAATTTAATTTTGATAATAATTTTTATATATTTAATTTTCAGAGCTTGTTTTTAATCCGAATATAACATATTTATATGTTTTTGGAATCAGCAAATGATGGAGAATAAGATAAACGTAAATTTGGAGCGTTTTATAAATTTTTATTTTTTTTTACAATTTTCCGATTTTTAATGACCAAAGTCATTAATTAATTTTTATGCCACCAAGCTGAAATGCAATACCGAACCCCGGGCTTTGTCGAAGATTACTTGACCAAAATTTGAACCAATTTGGTTGAAAAATGAGGGCGTGACAGTGCCGCCTCAACTTTCACGAAAAGCCGGATATGACGTCATCAAAGACATTTATCAAAAAAATGAAAAAAACGTTCGGGGATTTCATACCCAGGAACTCTCATGTCAAATTTCATAAAGATCGGTCCAGTAGTTTAGTCTGAATCGCTCTACACACACACACAGACACACACACACACACACACATACACCACGACCCTCGTCTCGATTCCCCCCTCTACGTTAAAATATTTAGTCAAAACTTGACTAAATATAAAAAGAAACACACACAAAAACCACACAGACACACACCCACAGTAACTACTGACAAAATCGGGCTGAGTTCTAGTAGTAATTTCTCACAGCGAGAGAGAGAGAGAGAGAGAGAGAGAGAGAGAGAGAGAGAGAGAGAGAGAGAGAGAGAGAGAGAGAGAAAGAGAGAGAGAGAGAGAGAGAGAGAGAGAGAGAGAGAGACTGAGAGTGGGTTAGAGAAGTAGGGAGAGTGAGAGAGAGACAGTCAGACAGACAGAGAAACAGAGAGACAGACAGAGAGTCTAACCAGCTCAAGAACCGAGCTTCTGTAACAGGATTAAAAAATATATATCATACAGATGATTAATTCTAAACTGATTAGGTGGGCAGGGTGGGGCGGTGGCTACGGATGACAATGACCACACACGTTTCCACCTAGTCCTAGTAAGAATGTTTTATAATGATTGTGCCAAGAGTCATTTATTTGTCTACAAATTATCAAGTCAAGTTTTTGCTGAACCATACTGCACGGTCAACAACACCCCTTACAAATTAGTTTATAAACGTTCCTGTCAAGGTGAAACGAAGAAAGACTTTGTGTTATTTTTTGTTGCCAAATGTGATGAGCTATCCTTTCCACAAATACCAAAAGCAACTGTCAACCATAACTGACAGTGCCAGCAGCAAAATGTTGTTCTAAAACTGACACAGTAAAGCTTAACAGATCTTTAATAGTAGCCTGACACACTATCTATCATCTTCATTGCTTCAGCTGGCAGAATTCATACCAATGTTCAGAAGCAAAATCATGTTCTTTGAAGTATCAGCTATTTCCTCAGGAATGCCTACGACTACGGAGTGTACATTTTACAGATACTGACGCAGCACAATATCCGGCTTTTAGAATGTAAACAAACAAGCGCTGTTCCCAATCTAGGTCAGTTCTGTTGTACCGCTAGCATAATCACGTGCTCAAGCGTTTCGCTCATTCATACTATCGCCACCTTTTGACGTCAGTGTGATCTTTGAACAATCTGTACATTCTGTGAGTGTGAGTGTTAGTTACAGTAAATGTCTTTGTTTCTTGAATTTAGCCTGTGAATCCTTCACAAGTATGCCAACAGTGACGTATGCAAGAGGCACTGACTCAGTGGCATCGAATAGTAGTTGCACTTTTGTAAGACCTCTCGGTTTAAAAGCTAACGAAACGACTGGAATTCGAACAATTTCCTGTGAGTGTTTCATTATTTTACACATCAGTGGTCGTTAACATATAACCCATATGAGGAACAGACGAAGGGATAAACACAACTTCTAAAAACAGTCCATGCGTTTCAACTTACCACAACAAGAAGCACTGCCAAACAATACATGATGCAAGATTTCACAACCCACAGAAACGTCAAAAACGTCAGGTTTCCTGACGATAACCCAAACTTTGTTCAGTCGATAAGGTGGAAGCAGAAACCAAAAAACTTGATGAACGAATCCTGTAGATATAGTAGATTTGTAGTCTAAGGCATGCTCGCAGTCTGATACCAGCAGACGACTGAGAGGAGAAGCAAGACAACAAGCATGGAGGCGAAGCGTTTGCTTTCTGGAAGTGCCAAGACTCGGCGCGGAACCGCCCCCTGCAGTTTTGGCCCCTCACCGGAAAGAGAAACAGACACAAGTCATAGCCAGCTGTCTGCCACATTTACTGACATCTACAAATCACTGCACACGCCGAATCTGGCACTCAGCTTTGAGGGTTGCCGCGCTCAACCTTTCGTGGCGTTACGTGCGTTTGGTATACACACTTTACGTGCTAGAATCTCTGGGAAAACTTCAACAGCGTTAGCGTTTGTCTGAGCCGCGATGCGCTGGAAGAAGGCACTTATACTCGGGATTATCATCCTCATAGACTGATGTAGGCTAAGTGGAACGTTTCACTGACAAAGAGTCGATTGGTGCATTTAAACTGTCAGCGGCGATTTGTCGCACACAATTTGTGGCATGGCTTTTGCGCCGTTCATAAATCAGTGAAACTGAATGGGCCGATTTGTTAAAGAGTCTGTTCGCTGTCAAGTTTCAGTTGGAAAATTAAGACACACACTGACTAAACTCGTGCCATGTTTTTAGTTTTCTTGCCTGATATCAATGTGCTGAAAACTGCACAAACTGAAATAAATGCATACCAAATTAAAAAAAAATTTAAAAAAAGCGGTTCGGCGTCAAGTTTCAAGTTTAGCAGGTCTTGACTGACTTATTACCGAGCCATAATCATGACGTGACAGTGCTGAAGGGCAAAGTTAGCCCGCATTTGTCCGAGAACTAGGTTCTCAAACTCGGCCCCTTCACGGTTAAGTCACCCACTCAGTGAATGACAAGCCGGTGTGTGCGCACGTGTTTGTGTGTCAGTGTGTGTGTGTGTGTGTGTGTGTGTGTGTGTCTGGGTGTCAGTGTGTGTGTCTGGGTGTCAGTGTGTGTGTGTGTGTGTGTGTGTGTGTGTGTTAGTGTATGTATGTGACGGTGTGTGTGTTTGCTCGCGCGTCAGTGTCAGTGTGTGTGTGCCAGTATGTGTGTGTGTGTGTGTTTGCGTGCGTGCGTGCTGACGGTGTGCGCGTACGCGTGGGCCACCGTGTGGCCGTGAGCCGGTCTGCCGAGTATGTCACAGTTTCCATCCGTCCGTCACTTCACTAAGTATGTCCGTGCCGCCATCTGACACTGTAAATGACCAAAGTTCTGAGAGAACGTAGTCACTCTTTGAACTTGTTAGGCCACTGAGCTGCTGGAGGATGACCCCTCACTTCTGCAGACTTTCCTAGCTCTGGCGGCAGTTCAGTGACAAAATGATGAAGTCAACGACGACTCAGTCACGTTAAAACCTGTGACAGGCAGTCACTGTCAGTGCCGGCAACGTTTAGCCACTCTTCCCCCAAATGTCATTTTTACGTTGACCTTTACGGCAGAGTCAAAGTTTAAGCGAAGTGATTTGTCTCGAACCAAATTGCTTCGGCGCAGGCCGAGATGCCAGCCTTGAAAGGGTCACCGGCATCATCAGTCATATTTGACCGCCTATCTCGATTAAAGCCCCAGTATGTCTCAAATGGTTTACCGGAAAAACGATTTAAATCTTCTAATGAAAACTTAAAGCATAAAGCAGTTCTAACCTTATGGAGCACACTTGCAATAGCATTTAATAGCATTAAATGAAACAGTTCGTTTGCATTGCTATTTAGCTCGCGCACACCACACACCAGATTTCGTGGTTTATCTAACCACAATTCAGCCTAGTCGTCAGTTTGTGATTTCAATGCGACTGGTTGTATCTGCAATAGCACGTTATTGTGTACCTCTGATTCTAAAACGCAACAAACGGCTGCGAGTCACACGAACTTGTTGGCGGCGGCTGGCTTCAAAGCGAGCGCTATGCAGAAAAATCGTCTGCTTTGAGACACGACCTTTCGCGACCCTGCATATTTTATAATGAATTATGTTTTTGTGATGAGTTATGTTTTTATGATGAATTATATTTTTATAATGAATTATGTTGTTGTGATGAAAATGAATGCGTTTTATTTATGATGAATTGATTTTTATGATGAATTATGGGTTTTTTTAATGGCGAATTACGTTTTCATGGTGAATTCTGTTTTCATGATGAATTATGTTTTTAGGATGAATTACGTTTTATGATAGACTATTATTTCATGATGACCTGTTTTAATGACGAATTATTTTGTTGTGATGAATTATGTTTTTATTATAATTAATTATGTGTTTGTGATATTCTCTATTTGTTTTACGAAGTATGCTTTTTTATGATGAATTATATATCTTTATGATGACATGTTTTTATGATGACATGTTTTTATGATGACATGTTTTTATGATGAACTACATATCTTTATGATGACATGTTTTTATGATGACATGTTTTTATGATGAATTATATATCTTTATGATGACATGTGTTTATGATGACATGTTTTTATGATGAATTATATATCTTTATGATGACATGTTTTTATGATGACATGTTTTTATGATGAAATATATATCTTTATGATGACATGTTTTTATAATGACATGTTTTTATGATGACATGTTTTCATGATGAATTATATATCTTTATGATGACATGTTTTTATGATGACAGGTTTTTATGATGACATGTTTTTATGATGAATTATATATCTTTATGATGACATGTTTTTATGATGACAGGTTTTTATGATGAATTATATATCTTTATGATGACATGTTTTTATGATGACATGTTTTTATGATGACATGTTTTTATGATGAATTATATATCTTTATGATGACATGTTTTTATGATGACATGTTTTTATGATGACATGTTTTTATGATGAATTATATATCTTTATGATGACATGTTTTTATGATGACAGGTTTTTATGATGACATGTTTTTATGATGAATTATATATCTTTATGATGACATGTTTTTATGATGACATGTTTTTATGATGACATGTTTTTATGATGAATTATGTTTAAAATTACAAGACACCGTTGTTAATCTGCGAAATTAATTTCGCTGCATAGGAAGCAACCCGAGTCTTGATTTTTGCATTGTTTTCAAAATGGAAGCATTCATTTATTTAATTTGGACGGTTTTGATGTGGATTACGAGAGGATAAAAAAAACCTTTCCTAAGTAAGGTTCTGAAGAGAAAAAATCCAACAGAACCGGCGCTTCGTAGGTAGGCCTATACTATCCTGTTTCCTTAAAGATAGGAATCTATGTTGTTGTTTTTTTAAATTGCACAAGGCGTGTGTACCCCACTTACAGATAACACACCAAATTTCAGCTTAATCGAACCATACACACCAGATATGTAAGTGCGGACAAACACACAAACAAACACAGTGAAACCTATGCACCTCCGAAAGAGTTAATCAAAACCGAAAAGCATGGGATTCGAATTTCAACATTATTCCACAACGACAACAACATTTTCCAACAACAGTAAACAGTGTGTGTCACGGTGTATGTGTGTGTGTGTGTGTGTGTGTGTGTGTGGGTGTGTGTGGTAGTGTGTGTGTGTGTGTGCGCGTCAGTGTGTGTGTTTGTGCGTACATCGTGTGTGTGTGTGTGTGTGTTAGTGTGTGTGTGTGTTTGTGTCTGTGTATGTGCTAACATGTGTGTGGGGTGTGTGGGGTATGTGTGTGTGTGTGTGTGTGTCTCTCTCTCTCTCTCTCTCTCTCTCTCTCTCTCTCTCTCTCTCTCTCTCTCTCTCTCTCTCTCTCTGTATAAACATATCACTGTGTGTCAATTTCTATAATCTGTCTCTCAGTGTGTGCGTGCGCGCGTGCATGTATGTGTGTGTATTTCCAGTAACTTTAACATCAGTTCAAATCAATTTGGCAGACAAATGCTAACAGCAGAAGGTAGGTGTCATGTAGCTTATGAGTCCGGGTTGAGACCGCTACACAATATTCCGTTCCTCCGGGTTGATTCTGAAGCCTGTCCCAGAACGATGATGAATAGGACAGAAGACTGCCTTCTGTCCAGTAGAAAGCCTTTCCGGATTTCCGAGCCCTTAGACGCAGGTACCGAGGAAGCGCACCTTATGGCAAAAAATGAAGGCGGAATAGACTGGGAAAATCCAATCATCCTGAACTCAGGTCAAAAGAGTTACTTCCCTTCGGGTCTCATTAGACCTGAGCGATAGCGTGGACCGATGATTATCAGAATGCTGTTGTTTACCTTAACATGATCAACTAAATGTAAAAATTTAAAAAGTATAGTCACATTTTCTCATGGACAGTCTGTCAACCAGTAAAGTGAGTGGACGAACGAATCAAGGAGGCATACACAAAACCACACACAATAAGAGAGAGAGTTGAGAGAGAGAGAGAGAGAGAGAGAGAGAGAGAGAGAGAGAGAGAGAGAGAGAGAGAGAGAGAGAGAGAGAGCAGACCTGCCTTACCCCCAAAATTACAAGGTGTAATGAGCCCAGCCAAACAGAGTAATCTGGTGGAAGAAGGTGTAATCAAGATTCCATTCGGCAATCATTTCACACATTGTCACTTCTGCTCGGACAATTTCTCCCTCCAGTTTTGTTACTGTATCACTCGACTCAGACTTCCTGATAAAGAAACCGGTAATTCGAACGTCTTTTGTCTTTTGGTTTCCATGAGCTCTCTTTACTGCATCCTTGTGATAGTTTGTCCCGATGTGCTATGCACAGTCATTTTTTCCAACGTGTGCACACAAACAGTCACTGTGGCAAAGGGAACACAAGACGTGCTTTGGTCCTTTTGATTAAGGTCCTTGGCATGGCCACGATTCCATTTAGCTGCCTTTGTATTTCTGTTGAATAGCTGAGTGGAGATTTTTCCGATCTCCCAGGTCAACTTATGTGCAGACATGCTAGTGACTTAACCCCCTTCGTGTGTACACGCAAGCACAAGACCAAGTGCGCACGGAAAAGATCCTGTAATCCATGTCAGAGTTCGGAGGGTTATGGAAACTACCCAGCATGCCTACTCAACAAAAGCGGAGTGAAGCTGAGTATAGTTTGGGGAACCCAAATGGGCAAACGCTCACACGTAACCAGAAAATTCTGGAACGCTGAAGAAGAAGAAGAAGAAGAAGAAGAAGAAGAATAGCTGTCTTCTTTTTACAGCAATAATTTTACCACCACTGTGACCAGCTTCCTCATTCCTCCCACTCCCTACGTTGACACATCTCTCTTTCTCTCTCTCTTTCTTTCTTTATCTGTTTCGCTCTGTCCCCCGCTCTCTTTCACTCTCTCTCTCTCTTTCTTTCTGTATCTGTTTCGCTCTCTCCCCCTCTCTTCTTCTTCTTCTTCTTCTTGGCGTTCGCAGAGGTTACACGATCAGTCCAGCACTGGTGATAAATGTTGTCGTTTTCTCCAACTCCTGTCGACTGCCGTATAGTTTGGTCTGCAAGGGAGTTGGTGACGGCCACACTTCTTTTCGTTCCTCATCTAGTAAGGGACATCGCTGTAAGATGTGTTCCGCTGTTTGGTCTTCTTGACCGCAGGCACAGGTTGGTGATGGCGCCAGCTTGAACTTTCGGTTCATGTGAGCATTGAGCCTGTTGTGGCCAGTACGCAGCCTGATGAGGTTGACTTGCTGCTCTCTGGACATTGTGTGGTAGTCATCTCTGTTTGTCCTTGGCCTCATCAATGCCTTGATGATTGTCTTCTGCTCACTAAAGCTGACACTGTTTTCAGGTTGGTCTTCCACGGCTCCTTCTTTCGCCAGCTCATCTGCCCTTTCATTTCCTGGTATCCCACAGTGTGCTGGTATCCACTGGAGGACAACTCTTCTGGTTTGTCTGACCATCTGTAATGCTTTGGCCAGCTGTGGGAGTTTGTCGTTCTCTAGGGCCTGAAGGACTGAAAGGGCGTCCCCTCTCTCTTTCTCTGAGCTCTCTTTCTTTCTTCACCTGTTTCGCTCTCGATCTCCCCTCTCTTTCTTTCTGTCTGTGTGTCTCTCTCTCTCTCTCTTTCTTTATCTGTTTCGCTCTCTCCTCCCTCTCTCTCAGTATCTGTCTGTCTATGCTGTCTGTCTGTCTGTCTGTCTGTCTGTCTCTCTTCCTTTATCTGTTTCGCTCTCTCTTTCTGTCTGTGTCTCTCTCTTTCTCTTTCTTTATCTATTTTGCGCTCTCTCCCCCCCCCCCTCCCCTCTCACTACTATCACAGAAAGACTACAAGGTACGTCACTCACCTTCGAGTCTTCTGTGTTCTTGGAGTCGCTTCCTGGGGAAAAATATTGTTCAAGACGGTTTGCCTCTTCCTACAGTCTGTGTAAGGTCAAATAAATACAGTTGAATGATTGTTTGAACTTCAACTATATGCACCTTTAGTTTTCAGCTTCCGTTCGCTGCAGGTTGTTTTTAACCATCATTTGGACGAATCTATCCTTGGCGGATTATGACATTATTCAGTTATTCTGCAGAAAAACCAAAATGCTGGAGAAAAACTGTCTTTTCTGCAGCATTTCTGCATAATGTCATCTTTCGCCGAAGCAGCGTTTTTTTCTGCAGCAAAACATTTTACTGCAGTAAAATTGAAATCAAGAATGCTGCAGTAAAACGGTGCTGTTGTTTTACTGCAGAAAACCTGTTTACACTTTTTCTGCAGCATTTTGTACTGGCTCTTGGCGGATTATGACATTATTCAGTTATTCTGGAGAAAAACCGAAATGCTGGAGAAAAACTGTCTTTTCTGCAGCATTTCTCGACAGGCGACACCGACATTCTTTTCTCCCCATCAGCTAGAAACCTTGGATTCACCCTTTCATCTGACATGACCCTTAACAAACATATCTCTTTAGTCTGTAGAGCAGCTTATTTTGAGCTTCGTAAGATCAGCACCATTCGCCACACACTCTCCTCTCAAACAACTAACACTCTTGTCTGTGCCTTTGTTCTTTCTAAACT